>NC_081811.1:23920000-24220000 GCF_030704535.1 Vitis vinifera | reverse complement strand
AAGTAATGGTTTTTTTGTCTTTTTCTTTTTCTTTATTATTATTTATTATTTATCTTTTTATATTACTCTTTAATAATGATTATTATTAAGAATTCTATTTAAATATTAATTTTATAATAATTATAATTATTATCATTGTTTAAGAATGGACAACACATGAGCAACGCATTGTTAACAGTAGATGATTCTTATCCGCCACGTCAATTCGACTCACGTGATCCGCGTGTGGCGAAAGAAAAATGTGACACACCATCCGCATGCTTAGCCGCCCGGTTAGTTGGGCGGTTGGGACTTTTTGGAGTTTTGGTTTTATGTGGGTTTTGCTTTTTTACCTTCGGAATTTACCCAAGGTCACGAACAAAACCATATTATATTAAATCTTAATTACAATCTATATTAAATACTAATAAAGTTTAGGGACTTAAGTTCACATTATTATGATTTGGCACAGGTGTACTGCCCTTTCTAATTTACGGCCCTCAAATTCAATTAATGAAAGTAATTATATTTGTTTACCACCAATCAAACGGCAGGTCTACTCAGTTGCTGTTCCCCTCCCTCCATTTTCACGGCCAGACAATCTAACGGTCCTATGACGGACGTGAAAAACGACTTGGAAGGCGCCACCATTGACGTTACGTCGCCGTCAGCTGCACTCTTTACCGACTTGCCGGAAACGGTCCTGGAGAAGAATGGCGGTGCCTTAGAAAATACCCACCGGTCCGACCGTGCGGTTCGTTCGGACCGGCCGACTTGGCGGTCCACGTTGCTCCTTCCCCTGCTACTGCCCTCTCCACCACTCCGGTAACCTCTCCTCGAGCTCCACTGCCTCTGCAAAGCCTCGACAGAGCTCGACGTTCGTCTAAGCTTAGCGCTCAAGATCTGTTTCCTCACCTCCTCCGGCAACCTCAGCGTATGCCTCTCGCTGCTCTCTCCCGCTTGAACCGGTAAGTGACCGGTGGAATGCGATCTCGGAAACTTCGCTTGCGGACTCTCTCTAGTGTTTACCATCAGAAGCACTCGGGAATCTCTGGTTTGCTCTTCGTCAACGTCGATCGGAACTTGAGTTAACTCAGTGAGTTCTGATGTAGAAGTTGGCTCGTCGGACGAGTCGCTTGAGTTAGGTGACTCTACCATACTCCCGGAGAGTTCCCCAGAATCCAGCGTGAGATTAGCTCGGCAAACAGGACATGTTGTGTGGAAAGCTAACCAAGCATCGATACAATTAGGATGAAAGACGTGATCGCACTTGGGCAACAAGCGAAGCGTCTCCTCATCTTCGAACTCGCTTAAGCACACTGCGCACTCCAGCGTTCCCTTGCCGATCTTGAGATCTTTCACTGAAGAGTACACAAAAACTGGAAATGCTTGAATCAAGGCAGCATCCAGTCCCTGGGTGCTGTTTCCGCTGTTTATGGCGGCGGCCGGACGCGCGCTGCCGGTGATACGGCTCTCCGTGCACTGGCGGATGTACACAGAAAGCAAGCCCATGAAGAAGAAGGCCAAGACTAGGACCACTATTATGATGGTCATTGAAGGATTAAAATTAGCGTCGATGCCATACGGATTGTTTGACGACATCGTACCAGTTTGTGCAGTGGCCGACGGCAGCACCAAAGGCAGGAGTGGCATCAGCTTAAAGTAAGTGATTCCATAGGGCACTGCATGAAAGAAGTCGTACAGTTGGCGGAGGATCAAACGGCTCCAATTAAGCTTCTTCCTCATCAGATTCGATAACTAGAAACCACACTACAGCTCATGTTCAGTTCCTTTTCTTTACAAAGATAAAGATAAAAAGGAAAGGAAATGGGCGCTGTGGATGTGTACGTTTAATTGTCAGGACGTGTGGAAGGAGAAGGGGAAGATATAAAGAGGAAGGAGAGGGTACAAACTTATAAGGTCTTGCGTGAGAGGGAAGACACGAGAATAACGGAGTTTTGTCAGGTCCACAGGATGACGTCAGCGCACGTTCGGAGATATTGCCACGTGAGCTACGGCGTTTTCAGTGAGGGTAAATGGCTAATGTCCTATAGCTCTAACGTAGGGGATTAGCATAATGAGGTGGCGAAGGAAGAAACAGCCAACAGGTGAGAGACAAGTTGCAGAGGAATCGGATTCCCTTGGGAAAGGACGGGGTTGGGGAGGCTTGGGAGCAGGGAGTAGATAAACGCGACGGAGGGTGGGCCTGGGCTGAGGTCTGAACCAGAACAGGGTAAAGGCGAAACGGCTCAACTGAACCAAACAAAAAGTATATGGTGTTAATGGAGTGCCATGTCCTTTGCTCAGAGCTTACTTCACAGTTCACACTGCTCCACCAATTTATTTTTCTGTTTCTTCGGTCTCAAGAATTTCCAACATCTGAATGTTATTTCCCTTGAAAAGTGAGTCACAACTCCCAAGTCCTAAGACGTGGGACACAAGTTTCCACATTTTTCTATTTAAAAAGTCACTTTCTAAATATGAGAAAGTAAAATTGGATTTTGTCTCTCAGGTGTTTGGAGGTTATAATTTTATCTTAACTTCACATTTGGACATTTGGTACGTCATACATTCATAAATAAACTCTGGCTTGGCAGCAAGAGTGAAGTTGATGCGATGGATTTACAGTAGATGCCTTTATTTTAAGGAAGATTTATACCTCACAGTATTAAAACTTAATTGTGATTGGATCAGAGGATTAGAAACGTGTGGGAATCATGTAATCATACACAATTTGAACAAAAAAATTATACTTTTTAAAATTTTGACTTCTTATTTTCAAAGGATATGAATTTTCGAGGGAAAATAATACTAAAACCAAGCACTTAAGTAGTAAAACTAATGAACATTCCAAACTTACCTTAGAACCTTCCTCTCATAGCCGCCGCCAACTACCACATTTTTTTTTTTTTTTTTGGTTATTTTGACCAAACAAATGAGCTCATTGTTACCATTATTCTCTTTAAAAATAAAAACCTTTGACACGTGACAATGACTAGGGTTTTTATTTCCCCGCTTCTATAATATCTCAATCTTTTTTTTTTTTTTTAATATGTTAGCTTTATAAAATCCTTTTAATTTTTTTTAAAATATTTCATCTTTTTATATTTATTAAATTTAATTATTTATGTACATTTATACATAAAATAATAATATATAATAAATAATTAATACAAATAAATTTAATATAAGATTTAGAACATTAGCTTTTCTATATTTCTGTTAAATAAAATATTTATTTATTTTATAAATCTTATATATTGTTATATTATTTTATTGTATATATATATATATATATATTTTTTTTAATTTTAAATTTTAATATAAAAATCAAAATTGGTGATTATAGTTTTAACTTTTCGCTTATGAATTCAACTTGAGAATGGTTTTATTTTTTTTTTTTAGCTAAAATATTTAGTATTTTTAATTAAAAATACAAAAATTGGGTTATAGTTATAACATTTTGCTTTATTAATTTTATTTTATTTTTTATTTATATAATATAAAATAAAAAATTCATAAAAAAATGTATTTAATCATTTATATTATTTTTTCTTATTTTTATTAAAAATTAATTTTTTTGCATGCTAAAATTGCAATTGATGAAAATGTGTTACTTTTAACACACTTTAATGTTATTATTATTATTATTTTTTATAAAAGAGTAGTACCCATGATTGTATTTATTAATATGCAATTTCAGTATACACAAAATTTATTTTTTAATAAAATTAAAAGAAAATTAACATAAATGATTAAATACAATATTTATAAAAAATATATTTTATTTTTATTTTATATAATTAAAATTTTTAACAAAGAAAAATATCAAAAATATAATCAAGCTTTTATCTTTTTCAATTAAAAATTTTAAACATTTTAACTAAGAAAAAAGTTAAAATCACGGTCAAATTAAATACCCATAAATAAAAAGTTAAATTTGTTAATTTTATATTATTTTTTTCTTATTATTATTATTATTATTATTTTATGTTTAAAATGTTCATAAATAATTAAAATAAAAAGATGAAATGAAAAAAATGAAATTAAAAATCAAAAGCTAAAATGAAGAAATAAGGGGGAAAAAAATAACGTGGCATGTTGGTTTGTCACATGTCAAGTTTAAAAACATTGATAAGTATGAGTAATAAAAAAATAAAATAAAATTATTATAATGTTTTTGACTTGTGATGTCAATTTTTTTTTCAAAACAAGAGAAAAGTATGGTAGTTGGCGGAGTGATGAAGAGTTAAAAGGGTAATTTTGGAATTTGTTCATGTTAATATTCAAGAACATGTTTATTAAATTACTTTTTAAAAGTTCAAAAAATCTATTTTTTGTTTTTAGTGTACGTTTAGATAGTTCTCCCAAAAAAACTTTATGGACTGGTACGAGGAAAACTATAACCAGCAATTTATTTTATCATTATTTTTATATCAATGGATGTATTTTATTTCTAATGGAATACAATATATTAATTTAATTAATATTAAATCAAGCAATATTAAATTTGACTCATGGAATTGAAGGTGCATAAAATAAGCCCAGTGGGCCTATCTTCTGTGTAAAACTGTAAACCCACCCGGGGCTGTTGAAATCCAGGCCTGACTTAGAAGAAAGCTCAGTATCTAGAGTTGGGCCTAAAGTAGCCCCATCAACAAAAAAATCATGGCATTGACGTGAATGGTCACTTCACTGACATCCATCATGGGCAGAACAATCTTCTGAAGGCCGGTTCAGTGTGATTCCTGTCATTCAAGTAAAACATGTTTTTCCATATGTTTCAATATTATTGGTTTAATGCAGTAAAGATTGTGAAAAGGTCGGAAAGCCCAATCACAGAGCTCCAATCGACCGATGGGTGTTTAGCTTTCTTGCATATATGTTCGGACCTTCTGAATGCGACTGTTTCGTCTTGGTCTCAACCATCAACCGGGCAAGTTGTATCCAAAACACAGTACTTGTTTACCCCAAACCAAAACAACAACAGTAGCATTGTGGGCCGGGCATCACGGGTCCAGACAATGAGACGGCACATCATATTTTGTTCCGGCCTCCGCTCCTCGTTATACCGATTTATCATCCAAAAGCAAATTTCACTTCACTTCATGGTGGACAGAAGGCACACAAAGGAAAAGAGCCAGTTGTGAAGTGGTATGGGGCCAAATGCAAAAGCGGAACACCTTCCGAAATTTCAGTATGAAGTTGGACACAACCCCAGTTTGGATGAACCCATATTTCTTAATTTCAATAAGATTTTTTTTCCTCCTTTTAAAAAGAGGGAGGTGGCATATAAAAGAGGGCCTTGCAAGAAAATCCCATGAACATTTCGATTTTAACTTGGTTGGGAGCGAGACACATTTTTGCTTGGGTCGTCACCCTAATTTATAAAGAAAAAAATGGATAGTGCAAGTTTGTTGGACACTCCTGATATAAAGGACGACTTAATGAAAAAAGTAAGCAGAAAATAATAAGATCTCCATCACTTTTCATTCTATTTTATTGGTCTGGTTTATGCTAGAAAAATCTGTGATGGCTTAGGCGTAAAGAGGGGAGAGAGCACAAATCTGCAATTGGTGTCGTTTTCTGGAAGACACACATGGAAAGGAAAAAGGCAAAGGACATGAGTGGAGAAAACCAGGCTATAAAGCATTAGACCACCCTCACTCCTTTTTTTTTTTTGGTTATACATGATTCTTGCCTTAAAGTCTTCCCAGAAAATTATATCAAAAAGAAAGAAAAGAAAGAAAAGAAAACACGGTTAAGTGTGTGGAACGTGAATCTTATCGGCGCCCCACCAATTCTTATTGAAAGGGAGAAAGCCAAAGAAAAAAAACAAAGGGTTAGTAACGTAGATCGACCTTTGCATATCATAGTAGATAAACAGTTGTAAATTGGAATTGTATGGCGCACAATATCCTATGATCTAATGATTAGAAGACACCATACTAGTTGTTTATGATTGTACGGTATTTTAATTCACCCCATTTTCCTTTTTCTAGTCTCAACCCAATAAAGGACACTTAATAAATTACATGAAAAATAGTTTTTGAAGCGGAATCAAATTTGTTGTAGGATATGACTCATATTGAGTGAAAGATATGAAAGAAAAATGGCAAATGTTGGAGTGGAGCGGTGTGACGATATTTATCATTCAAGTTTGTATTTTTAATATTGAGGGCAGACGATAGGTTAGGGGTGTGGAGGGGTGTTGCCCCCGATATGGTTCAGAGGTATTTTTGGAATTTTATTACCTAATAATTAATATAAATATAACCCTAATTTGAAATATAGTTAAAGTTTTATTCCCACGTTAAATTGTGTGTTTTTTTTTTTTTTCATTTTTCTCTAATTTTTTCACTAGGAATTGTTGCAAGAATATCAACAAAATTAATGTTTATTAAGCTTTTCGGTGAAATATATGATGATATAAATAAATGGGGTGAAGATACGAGAATATTAATAAATGAAACTTGAGTATAAACTCAGGAAACTAAAGGGTGTATGAATGAATGTTGTCGGAATAATGACGTATTTTGATACTTATTTTGAAAAATCATCTTTGTTCCTGAAGTAGACGCAAATGAAGTTGGGAAATTGAAGTGCTACCATAACCTAGAGGCTGATGGATTTTTCATCATGCCGAGCATATGCGGGGTACCAGGACAACCCCTTTCATGTTCTCTATATAAACCCTATGCCATTTCCAACGACACATTAAGCCTCCCAACCTTTACAAAAGGAGCACCATGTCATATCCAACAGTGGGTTCTACCAACATTGTGAATGGTGTCACCACCGTCGACTGCCAAAAGCAAGTTCGTTCATGGAGGCTTCTCCGCTCTCTTATGGAGCTCCTCATTCCAAGGTGCAACTGCATTTCTCTTGGAGAACACCGAATTGAGGAAGAAAACTATCTCCACAGATACTTCTATTCCCAACCCACCTTCATTTCCTCCACCGTTGTCACCGGCACCATTTTCGGGTACCGCAGGGGAAAAGTTAGCTTTTGTATCCAGACAAACGCCAAGTCCACCAACCCAATTCTCCTTCTTGAACTGGCACTTCCCACAGCCATTCTTGCAAGGGAAATGCAGGGTGGAATTCTACGAATCACGCTCGAATCCATAGCTGCCAAAAATGGCATGGATTCTTACACTCTCTTGTCCATACCAGTGTGGACCATGTGCTGTAACGGGAGGAAAGTAGGCTTTGCCGTTAAGCGCACACCCTCCAAGGCTGATATGAACGTGCTAGGGCTGATGGGATCCGTCATTGTAGGTGCCGGAATTATAAGCGCCAAGGAACTCAACTGCGATGATGAGCTCATGTACCTCCGAGCCAATTTTGAGAGAGTTCGCAGTTCGTCCAATTCTGAGTCCTTCCATTTGATAGACCCCGATGGGAACATCGGTCAGGAGCTTGGTATTTTCTTTTTCCGCTCAAGGTGACCTCAATCAAGTCTACCAGAGAGCAACAGCGGCAACAGTTACACCCTTCGGGTTTTTTTGTGTTGCGCCCGCTTCTTTGGATAGGCAGGACTTTGGCTTAATTTTTTAGCCTCCCATTCATATATTCCTCTTGGCCTTTCCAGTTTGCTAATTAATTAATATGCTTGAGGGAGTGTCAACGCATCATTATGGCCGATTTTGGAGGGGAAGGTTCATCCCATAACCTTGTTTTTCCTTCCCTTCCCTTCCCTTTGAGTGAGCCTAATCGGCCAATGGGTCATTTTGCTATGTCTCTGTCTGTCTTGTGGCTTATTGGCATATGTATTTGGATTGATTTGAATGAAGCATTTAAATCCTCTTCTTATAATATCTAATCTAGATAGAGAGAGACAGTTACTATTCATAAATGGTTCTTCTGGTGGGTGGGTGGTGCCCATGACTCTGGCCTCTATAAATTAGCTAACTTCTATATGGGTGATATGGAATATAATATGTATGAATATGTAATAAATTATCGAGTCATTGGATAAGGTATTAGGTTAACCCAGAGACGGTTGTATCTAACAAATAGGTTGACCATGGCTCAGCAACTTGATAAACCCACCAACCCCGAATTAATTCAGATAGTTTTGACTTGCTGTTACGTACTGGTTAGGCCGTAGGCTTAGAGCTACCAAATCCTATGACATCCTTTTTTTAATGCATGTATATTTTGTCTCTTTGTTGGTTTGATAGAAAAAACCCAAACAATACAATGGATTTTATGGCATGTTTTTCCTTTACTTCTTCACTTTCCAAGGAACGAAAAGAGAAAATAAGCAAATAAAAAAAATGTGGAAAAATCAATATGAGAAAACAAAATTTGATGAAGTATTTATTTTGGAGTCGAATAAGAGAATTAGAATGAAGTTGATTCCTTTTTAAACCAACTATTTACTTCTTGTAAAGAAGAAAAATTGAAATGTATAATTTTAATATAGTATAATAATTTTACATGAATGCATGATAAATGAGGAATAATAATGAAAAATTGCAAAAGTTGTTTTAATTTAAAAATGAGAAATTATTTTAAAAATTTTGGAAAAATTAAAACTCAATGCATAAATCATTTCAATTTTAACTTCCATGCTAGGACATAATCAAAATGGTTTAAATTAGAAAAATCAATAAAGTCAGTCCGATTCAATATTTTAGTTTCTACTTCATGAATCAAAGTACATTTATTGAGTAAAATTCAAATTTGATTTCCAACTTTGATTGCAACAAGAAATTGAAATTGTTTTGATTTTGCAATCTAGTTAACAATAGTTAAAATTAGAGTGAAACTTTATTTCATTTTCATTATGGTCTTAAAAATCAAAATTGACAAAGATATTGATAATGAATGATGATTAGCTAGTTTTCACATAGTTTCCACTTCTTTGCCATTGATTAAACATTTCGAAAGATTAGATTTTATCTCTAATCCAAAATAATTTTTCTCCTCATAAGATTATGAAACATACAATACACAAATATAATCAATAGATCGAGATTCTAATTTCTACTAGAATTTATTATACACATATTGAAAAGCTTCAAACAATTATAGCATCAACAATGCACAATTGATCTTTAGACTTCTTAAGCATCATCTTATATAAAAAGAAATACGTAAAAAGGTAAAAATGATAAAAGGATATATCTCGATCTATTTACTCACTTTAAAGACAAAAACTTTATTTTTATTCTATTTCTTATATTGCAAGTAAATACAGAAAAATACTCATTTTTTATTTTCCTTCTTTTCTTATCTAATTATCTCTCATATTATTTTCCTTTCCGTTACGTCATTAAAAGAGGGAAACAGTAAATGCATTTACATCCTAAAATTCTATTTGAGAAGAGGAACCACACAAAAGATGTTTCAAATATATTTGAAGGTTATGTTAAAATAGAAAATAAAAATAAGAAATCAATTTCATTCTCATTCATTCATCGAAAATTTTGAATTTTTTTTTTTTTTTTGGAATAAGAAAAAATTATTTTGAAAGCAAAAAACTTATTCTTTCATTCTTTCATTCTATTTCACATTATGATTTACCTCGACTTCATATATTTCCCTTCCTATTAACATCTAACACACCAAGCCAAGTAAATATGTAGTGATAGATTTAGGGCATTTAGTGAGTGCTGCTTGTTAAAGATATAGGTGGGTGGGGCTGCCTTTTTGTGTGGGTGTAGTGTCGCATGAGCTGGTGTTGATTCCTTGTGTCGTTTATGGACACCAGGGCGTGTGCTACCCATTTGCCTTCTGGATAATCTATGTTATTTTTAATTTCTTTTCACTCTTTTTCTAATTTGTCATCTAATTCTTTTTGTTTCTTTGTTTTCATATTTATTCCGCAGACTCGTACGTATTCCTTTCCAAACAAGGTGCGTAAATCCTTATTTTGGTAAATTTTATTTTGGGAGCTATTTTAAGTTTGTACGGAGAAAAATTGATTAACGACTAAATAATTAAGAGTTCATTTGAGAGTGATTTTAGAAAATATTTCAAATATTTTTAATATTTGAATGATAAAAATTTTCAAGTATTAAAAATATTAAATTTTTTTTTTAAAATCACTATTAAACAAACTTTAAGAATGCGTTTAATAAAGATTTCATGATGCATTTTTTATTTTTTTAATACTTGAAAAGATAAATTTTTTTAAGTATTAAAAGTATTAGAAGTATTTCCTAAAATTATTATCAAATAAATTTTAAATTCTTTATCAAAAAAAATTATTTTATCTATTTAAGTATAAACTGCTCTTAATTATATTGATGTTGTAATAATATTTTTTTTTAAAATTTAAAAATACTTTAAAAAAAATATTTTTACTAAAAATACTTTTAAGTCAAACATTGATAAACACATTCTTAAAACATTTTTAATAACAATTCTATTAATAATAAATTCTTTAATACTTAAAATTTTTTATTAAAATATTATTTTTAAATATGAAGAAAAACTAAAGACACTTAACATAATCACAAACAAACTCACGATAGCATGGGACTTCAAAAGGATTTTGCCCGACTCCAGCAATTCACCCCGCAGATTATGGGGTTCTTTGGGGGGTTTTGTGGTACATGAACCGGCTGAGTTTCAAATCCAAAACTATCTTGAACCCGGTTCGGGAGTAGCAATTTGAGAGGTGGGAACTGGGAAGCACGATCTGCAATTCTTCACAAACTATACCTAACGGTCTTTTGAAAGGTGGTTAGTGGGAAGGAAAGACGTGGAGAGTATGGGAAAGCGAGAGAAATTCAACGAGTCCATGAAAAAAGTAATTTATTTTCTATCTAAAACCCTCTCTTCCTACCTCTCTTTCAAACCCTTTAACCCCATGAATGCATTCTGTGGTTCATTTCCTCTCTTATCTCGGTGTCATAGTAGTTCTCAATCATTACCGTTGCTATTATGGCAACTCCCAGATTTTTCAATGGAAATTCCCATCAAAACTCCTCATCTTCCAACCCCATTCGCGAACATCTTGTGACGAGGCCTGATGATCGTAAACATGGATTCGCCAATTCGGTTTCAGTTTTTTTGCAGCGATTCATGTCCGGAAGTAAGTCTCAAATTCTCCATTTTTTTAAAAACATTTTTGGTTTGGTTTTTGGAGATGTGCTTGATGTGGGTCTTTCGTTTTTCTTGGAAATGCGTAGAGAAAATAGATGGAGGATCACGGACAGAGGAAGAAGAGAAGGTCTACTCTTGGTTATATGCATTGGCCAAGTCGGACAAGGACTTGGTGTTTGAGTATGTTCGATCCACTGAAAGGGGTCAGTGTATAATCTATTTTTCGTGTGATTCCATTACTTTGGGAATGTAATTGTTTTGGCTTCAGAAATTTCGAATATCTTACATTAATGGAAGTATGATTACGTGTTTGATGAAATGTCTAGGAGAAGACAGACAGATTAATTTTTGGTTGATCTGGCGTATTAGCGTATAATATAAATTAGTGAGACAAGAACTCCATTTCAAAATTTTCCCCTTTTCCATGATAGCGTAGAAAGTTGGGGGAAAGTGATTCCTTCATAATTTAATTTCCTTTCCCTATCTTTTTCTTGAACAACAAAAGAAAACTGTATAATTTTTCCTTTCCTTCTCTTTTCCCATCAATTTTCTTTCCGTCAAATGTTTTTTTTTTTTTGATAGACAAAGAGAACCATTAGATTAAAAAATGCTAGAAAACAGGGGCCGCTCCCTAAGTACACAGGCTGTATACAAAGAAGGCCCAAAACAAGGCGACAAGAGAAAAAAAGTCTAAAAAGGATTAGCTAAGCAACAACCCTATCACCCATCAAATTCCGAAAAGATAGATAGTCCAAATCCAAGTCCACAAATTGTTAAGACCATTCAAGTAGGGACCGAAGAAAAAGTTTCCTCAAGCTCGTATTTGTCATCTCTTCCTCTAGGAAGGTTCTTCGATTTTGCTCTCCCCAAATACACCAAAACAAACAAATAGGCGCCATTTTCCAAACTACACTCCTTTTCTTCCCCGTGCCTTTCATTTTCCACTCAAGAAGCAAATTTCTCACGGAATCCGGGAGCACCCACACCACCCCAAACGAAGAAAACAATAAGTTCCAAAGATCCTTTGTCTTACCACAATGAATTAGGATGTGGTTTTCCGTTTCCTCATTTTCTTTGCACAGGTTGCATCTATTAGCCATAGACCAACCCCTCCTCAAACGTTTTTTGCAAACTAAATATAGGTTATGTTTAAGTTTCGGAATGTATTGAGGAAAAGGGAAAAAAAAAATACTAAAGAAAATGATTTCGTCATGTTTGTTTTACTGTGAAAAATATGAACAATGAAAATCAAATATGATTGAAATACTTTAAACCTATTTTCTATGTTTTAAAAATAACTTTCATCTTTGTGTAATTATTTTTTAAATAACCATTAGAAAACAATTGAAAACAACTAAAAAATGTTATTTGAAAATACTTTATTTTTGTTTTAAGAATAGAAAATTGTTGTTTGTTTTCTGGTTACCAAACGTGTTTTTTTTTTTTTTGGAGAATAAAAATCTGTTTTTGAAAATAGTTTTCAAACAACTCCTAAGATTCCTTCGTGGTTTTCTTATTCCTAATACTTTCTAAGAGCCAAACAAAGTATTAATGAAATTTCATTTCCTAATTTCTTTCAGCATACAATAATCTAAAACAATTTATTGAGCTCAAATCTTTGAAAGAATAGTAGATTGACTATTACTTTTGAAAAATAAAAATAGGCTAAAATTCAATAATTTACCACACATCCTATTTCTTTCACCTTTCATGATAGGAAATGTCAAGTGTTGTATTTACCTCCTTAAATTAAGATGATTTTTTTTTTCTAGTGAATTGCGGACAATCTTGCCAATTAATAAAATAAAATAAAATTTGAACTAAGTTTAAATGATTATAATAAAGATCTTATAGATTAATGAAAGACCTTGAGTACAACCTTGTTGGTGCTTTATCTATTATTAAATAAGTGGGCTAGGGTCTATCTTTTAGGGTTAAGGAGAGGAATAAATGATGAAGTTTATGGTTGCAAAAAATAAAATAAAAAAATATAGAAAAGAAGAGAAGAAGAAAAAGAGACAAAAACCTAGAGTCTCACTAAATAAATATTTATAGAACTCTTGATTTTTGTTGTGTACATATAAGACATTTATAGAACCGATAATCTAAAATTCTATATATAACATAGATGAAGCCTAAGCATTTAAATAAAATAATTTGGATTTCTTCTCAATGAAATGCCTAACATTTAAAAAAAAAGACAGGAAATAAAAGAAGAAATACATATGATGTAAATGCAAGATTCCTATTTGGAATATGATTTTATCTCATATGACATGAAATGGGTATCAAGTGGTGAAGGGATTTTATTGGTCTTGTAAAAAGTTTCTCCAACTACACAAGACTTGATGAGAAAATATTAGAAGATAAACATGGCAATTGATTAAGAGGTCAGTGTATAAATAAGCTATTACTAACATGAAATCTCTTTAGGACTACCCCAACTTAGGTCAAGAGTGAGTGAGTTTCTTAACATCCATATGCTTGTTTGTTAGTGGAAAGGAGATTGATTTCGGTTTTCAAACTCATAAAAAATAAAAATTATGCAAAAAACATGTTTGGTAGCATGTTCTGGAAAAAATTTTTGTTAACAGTTTATGAAAATGAGTCATCCTTAGAAAAACGTAGAAATATTGTTTTCTTTGTTAAAAAGTTTGAACGCTTTAACAATTGGACATGATCTAAAAGAACAAGTAGTTTTTTAACATGCTCATTATTTTCATTTCCCAAAATGAGAATATTTTTCCAAAAACCATTTTTATTTTCATCACTTGAGAGGCACTGGACCTTCCTGTTTGTAATGGAAATTGAATTGAATTTTTTTTTTCTTCTTCGTTCACATTTACCTAGCATGTCATTGTGTTTTGCAACAATCTTACAATTCAGAGAACAAATTGACCCTTTCACTCAACCTATGTACTTGTTTCAATTATCAGATTACTTTACTCCCTTTGCTTTCATGCAGGCCTGAGCTTCACCGAAGCAGAGAGGAGATTGAAGGAAAATGGTCCAAATGTTCCTGTTGAGTATCATTTCCCCTCCTGGTGGCATCTTCTGTGGACTGCTTTCTTTCATCCATTCAATATCATTCTGATCGTCTTGTCAGCACTCTCATACTTAGCCAGTGACAATCCAAATGGATGCATCATGCTCGTACTGGTTTTTATAAGTGTTTCCCTCCGATTCTACCAGGTATATGTTGCTTTATTTGTTCTATCAAACTGGTATCACATTTTTTCATTTGGCCCTTAATGGTTTTCCTGTGTCTTCCAGGAATACGGTAGTTCAAAAGCAGCCATGAAGCTTTCAGAATTAGTAAGATGCCCGGTTAAAGTTCAAAGGTGTGCAGGTAGAGTTGTTCAGACTGAATTAATAGTTCAAGTTGATCAAAGAGATATTGTTCCTGGGGACATTATCATTTTTGAACCTGGTGATCTTTTTCCTGGTGATGTTCGGCTATTGACTTCAAAACACCTGGTTGTGAGGTATGTTACCTGGAACACTTATTCAATTTATGGCTCAGGATTAGTGAGTTCTTTCATGCTATCTATTCCTTCCTCTACAGCCAATTATAGAACACGTGACTTCCTGCTTCTTGAACAGCCAGTCCTCACTAACAGGGGAGTCTGGAGTAACTGAGAAAACAGCTGACATCAAAGAAGATCAGAGCACTCCTTTGCTAGATTTAAAGAATATTTGTTTTATGGTAGGTATTGACATTGCTAGTCCTTCTGTTTGATACATATGATATAGCTTTTGTATTATATTGACAATATTTGAGTAAGCCTCATATAGAAAAGTGACCATTAGGCAATGCTAATGGTATCTGATGATTTGGGATCATTTGAAAATTTATTGTGAATAAGTTGGGAAAATTCACAATGCATGTCAACAGAAAGAAACACTTATAGTCTTTAACAACTGACGATCATAATTCTGTGAATTTCACAAATTATTCTGGAGTTGTTTGTATCATTTAGGGTATCCATGATATATTCATAAGTAATTAAAATTGGGTTTTTTTTTTTTTTTTTTCCAGTAAGACCTCCCACATTGTCCATGACAACAAATAACATGTTGGAGATATTTTATGGAGGAAAATGTCCAGGTTAAAATCATATTACTGAAAAAGCTCCTTCCCCTTCAGATTTTAAAATCATTTACAAATTATTTTCATGCTTTCACAGTCTTATGTGATTAGGCTTTCACCTCTTTCCTTGAAGCATTTCCAAGACAACAACATCAGTAATTTTCTTTATATGCCATTATCATGTCAAACACAGATATATGATTCATTTTTTGTGATTCCATATTTCAGGGAACGAGTGTGGTGTCAGGTTGTGGAACTGGTCTAATTGTTTCAACTGGATCCAAGACTTACATGAGCACCATGTTTTCATATATAGGGAAGCAAAAGCCACCGGATTACTTTGAGAAAGGAGTTCGGCGTATATCTTATGTGCTGATTGCTGTCATGCTCGTAGTAGTCACTGCCATAGTTTTAACTTGTTATTTTACATCTTATGATTTGAGTCAAAGCATTCTTTTTGGAATCTCAGTTGCATGTGCACTTACACCTCAGATGCTTCCACTCATAGTAAATACAAGTCTTGCGAAAGGAGCACTTGCTATGGCTAGAGATAGATGTATTGTCAAAAGCTTGACTGCCATAAGGGATATGGGATCCATGTAAGTTTAAATTGAGCTCATGAATGTTCTGGCGCATATATTACATCAATATATAACAAGTTACCTGCCCTGAATTCTCTAGCTAATTAACTTCTGGGCAAATGGAGAAGTTCCCAGATTTTCACCATAGATTCAAGTTTTAATCATACAATTGAGGCAAAACTTTGCTTTAAATTTCTCATATTCACTTTTTCCTTTTAACCTTCAATTTTTGTTAAATCTTCAAGTAAGCAGAAACTATGCACTATTCCCTTTTCCTTCACACATATTTAAAAATTTTTAAGCTAAACATTTATTCTCCTTTTTCCCCTTTTTTTGTTATAGGGATATCCTGTGCATTGACAAAACTGGTACGCTTACCATGAACCGTGCAATCATGGTTAATCATCTTGACAGTTGGGGTTTACCCAAAGAAAAGGTCTTGCGCTTTGCTTTCCTTAATGCTTACTTCAAGACTGAACAGAAGTATCCTCTTGATGATGCAATTTTGGCATATGTATATACAAATGGATATCGGTTCCAGCCGTCCAAGTGGAAAAAGATAGATGAGATTCCTTTTGATTTTACGCGGAGAAGAGTATCTGTTATCTTGGAAACGGAGTTGAATCCAAAAGAAGATTCCTACCAATCACTCGAGAGGTTTGTGGTAACCAAAGGAGCGCTAGAAGAAATAATAAACCTTTGTTGTTTTATTGATCATATTGATCAGGATGCAATCACAACTTTCTCCCTAGAAGATCAGCAGAGGATTCTAAATATGGGGGAGGAATTAAGCTATGAGGGATTACGCGTTATAGGAGTGGCAGTAAAGAGGCTACAAAGGGTATGTGACCTATTTCAACTTTCTTATTTCTTATTTTTGTTTTTTTCTCATCTTTTCTGTCTTAGGTTCTAATTAGCTCTATACATTGTTGTTAAATCATTTTTCTTCAAATAGTTAATTTCTTTGGAATTTCATTGCTTACAGACCAGAAGCTGTTCATTAGATGGGTTGTCAATAGGCTAACATCTTTCCCTTCCTGCACTTACTACTGACCAAGTCTAGAAATCACCTTGGTGTCAACCGTAACTTGTATAATTTAAATTTAATGTATATTTGTAGTCAATATCTTGAAGCTAGAAGGGGTTAAGCACAAAACAGTTTAGTGGAAAAGTTCATAGACTGACAACCTCTGGCTCCACGTAATCCAAAATCTATGTATGGGCATGTATATAAGCATCTAAATATATTTGATATATTTACAATTAGCACTTTTGACATATTTAGCTCAGTGCTTCATCATTTGCTTGACCTTCATTTGAATAGAAAGGTTCTTATAGATCTTAGTTTCTGATCAATACACATGGATTATCTTAGAGTGCTGTATTAACTAGAGACATAGGAGAGTAAGACAGCTTGCAAGAGTTAGAGCAGGAGCTGCCTGAGAGTTAAGAGCATGGACTTTAAAGAACCCCACAATGCCAAAATATACTTGTTCAATCATGTATTTATGATAGTATGTTGGTTTGTTTAGATAAGTTAAATCATCCTCAAATATGAGAAGGATTACAGATGCAACAAAGGTGGATTGTTCATGGTTCAATAATTTGTAATCTAAATTCTTGTCATGAAGTTTCAGATTCTATATCCCAACAGCCACTTCCTAAAGATTTTTGAACAGCTTTTGGCTAAATGTGCTAGAGCTCTTGCATGTTGTCACAGGCACAAAATTTTTACACCAGTTTTTGTGTCTGTGCAGTGCTTAGAAGCTCTTTAAGCCAGCCCACAGAAGGCATACGAAATTACAAGGCACCAACCCTAACTTGTATTTTTATTACCTTACTGAATAAGAATACAAGACATAACTTTTAGCAAGACTCCCGCAATCTCTTTAGTGAGTTCATGCTTATTATTAACTCTCTGCTAGGAGGCTCTCCAGTCCTCCCTTTTTATAGAGTGGCGCCACTCCTTGTTAGATTAGGAGTACACAATCCTAGTTCTACTTGGACTCTGTTCATAGGTCATGGCATCAACCACTCCTACTTGAACTAGAGATGAGCAATCCTACTCCTACCCAGAGCGCAATTACAATAGGAATCTGAACTCCTACTCATACTTGATTTGCAATCCCGTTTTGAGTCCAACTCTTCATGCTGCTGTTGCGTGCCTCTCTCTGCAGCTCGTGTGCATGCAAGTCCATTCTTAGCCTGCATGTCTAGGTCTTCCATGTCGAGGCAACATGCTCTTGTATCTATCATGTTGCTGTAGTGGCACCATGCCCTGGCCAAGTCATCTCTTAGTGCAGCTACGAGTCATGCCATTGCACCTATGACTCATCATCTCTGTGCACAAGGCATTGCGCCTTTGTGTCAAGCCTTAGGCATCCCATCTGAGTTTGCATCACTGCTGCTGCATCAATATGCCTCATTCGAGTCCCTCTTGGTGCTGCAACATGCCATGGCATGGCATCCATGGCTCACCAAGCCGTCTCCTTGCATAAGGCACTGCTCCTCTTTGCCACCTTGTCATGTCATAGTTCACTCATCAGGCCAAGGTGCTGCCCCATGAGGCCTTGGTGCTGCATGGTCTGTGTCAAGGGGCTAACATATACCAGGCTCCCAAGTATATATGAAAAACAACTTGGTGCCAAACCTGCTAACTTGAGATGAGATAGAAACCAGTATAGAAAATTCATTAACAGTTACATTACGATTTTGTTTGTCTTTTGCAGAAAACAAGTGAAGGAAGCATAGATAGTGATGAGGCTATTGAATCTGAGATGATTTTCCTTGGCCTTATAACCTTCTTTGACCCACCCAAGGACTCAGCAAAGCAAGCTCTATGGCGACTGGCCGAGAAGGGAGTAAAAGCGAAAGTGTTAACAGGTGACTCACTGTCCCTAGCAGTAAAGGTTTGTCAGGAAGTTGGTATCAGAACCACCCATGTGATTACTGGACCCGATCTTGAGCTTCTTGATCAGGATTTGTTCCATGAGACCGTTCAAGGGGCAACAGTACTGGCTCGTCTCACCCCCACTCAGAAACTCAGGGTAGTACAGTCCTTGCAGATGGTTGGAAACCATGTTGTTGGGTTCCTGGGTGATGGAATAAATGACTCACTTGCATTGGACGCTGCCAATGTTGGTATATCAGTTGATTCTGGAGTCTCAGTTGCAAAAGACTTTGCCGATATTATATTACTTGAAAAGGACCTGAATGTACTTGTTGCTGGAGTTGAGCGGGGTCGGCTCACCTTTGCAAACACTATGAAGTACATAAAAATGTCAGTTATTGCCAATGTGGGAAGTGTTCTTTCGATCCTTATTGCAACCCTGTTCCTTCGATATGAGCCATTGACTCCTAGGCAGCTCATCACTCAGAACTTCTTGTATAATTTTGGCCAGATCGTTATTCCTTGGGACAAGGTGGAAGAAGATTATGTGAAGACCCCACAGAGCTTTTCCAGGAAAGGCTTACCCATGTTCATTTTGTGGAATGCACCAGTGTGCACCCTCTGTGACTTAGTCACGCTTCTGTTTGTTTACTTCTATTATAGAGCCTACACTGCAAATGATGCTAGATTCTTCCATTCAGCTTGGTTCACTGAAGGGCTTCTCATGCAAACCCTAATTATACATTTGATTCGGACTGAGAAAATTCCCTTCATTCAAGAGGTTGCCTCCTGGCCTGTGATCTGTTCTACTGTCATTGTTTCTGCCATTGGAATCGCAATTCCCTTCACGCCAATTGGGAAAGTCATGGACTTTGTCCGGCTGCCATTTTCATATTATGGGTTTTTGGTTGTACTTTTCATTGGGTATTTTTCTGTTGGCCAGGTGGTTAAGAGAATCTACATTTTGATCTACCACAAATGGCTGTAAATAACATATTGAAGTCATGAGAAGAAAGTTCGCCAGAGATTCAAAAACAGGAGCAATTTTTTTCCTGTGCATATTATTTAGAGTAAATGTAACACAGCCTAAATTCTCTGAATGCTTTCTTAGATCATTCACAATTTTCCTCTATCCTTTCTGCTCTAACAACATTACTTGTATCACTTGCAAATTTGTAGAATATTTGAGTGTGATGGTTGAACAACAACAAAGAAAGGACATGGATGAGCCACATTTGTATCTCCCTCTTTAACTCTAGATCAGTACGCAACTTTGGTTGGATATATCATACCATGTGATGCAGATAGAGATAGCCACACACTAATCCAAGTAACACTGCACTGTTAGACACTTGCCTGTTTGGTGAACTTCCTGCATGAAAATATAAGATGGCCATGGTTTATTAAGTACCATTAAACAGGAAAGAAGGTAGCCAAAGAACTGTATTGACAACTCTATATGTGTGTGTGCATGTGCATTTTCAAATCAAATGAAGGAAAAGATGACTGTAGGCTTTTACCCAATTGGAGATAATTGTTCCGTATGTTCCATTCAAAATCCCAGTGCTTTCTATCATTTTTGAGTGTCCAATAAGCCCATCCAAAGGAAGCTGCATTATAAACCTCTAACTGGGTTCTTCCAAAATTTTGATAATCCATCTGAGTAGCATTTGCAACATTCCATTCGTTCACCCATTCCCCTGCAACCATGCCATTTTCAAGCATCAAAATTTGTAGTACTACTTGAATTTATCAAATGCAAATCAGTGTTTTAAGTTTTGGCAATTATGACTAGGTTCAAATGTTAGAACTGAAGTGTAACAAACTTGAACAAACCAGTTTTTGAATGGAAGAAGACAGCATGGCAATTATCTTACCAATAAAAACCAGTGGACCATTTGCTCTGTTCAGAGCCCGTAATTGAGTTTCCCTGCTGTTGTAAATAAATTGGATATTGTCCAATGGGTTCATGTTAACAAAGAAATTGTCGAAGAGATTGTAGTAATGTAAATCTACTACCAGGTTGTAAGATCCTATGTCAGCCTGAAAAAGTTCCGACGGATCTGCAATGCCAATTCTTTGGCAAACTATCACATAAGCTTCTGAAGAATACTTTCGAACTATTTGATAGCCTTGCTTGTAATATGAAACTAAGAGGTCCAGTGAAACTGAGGCAGCAGATGGTTCATTTAAAAGCTCAATTCCCAGCAGAGTAGGATGTTTCCCATATCTGCAAAGGTCAAATTTTAGATCACCACCAACCAGTATATTAACTAAGGAATTGGTTTTGCTTCAGAAGTCGCAAGTTGCAATGTCCAAAGGAAAAGGATTGAGATTGCTCCTAGATGAGTCTGTTTAAATTCATTCAACACTCATGTCACAGAAAATACCATAAGAGAGAGAATGCAAGATGCAGAAAATGAAGAGAATACTTAAAAAACAGTTAAAAGAAACATGCTACACACACACACACACACACACACATATATAATATTAATGCCTTTGATGGAAAAGCTACAATTATAGATGCTAGTAGAAGAGGGAGCTGGAGCAATGCTGCAATGGCAATGAAGCAGGGTAACTCTAGGAGCAGCATAAACTTCACTTAATCTTGTAGGTCTAGCATGTGAATGAGGATGTGTGTTTGGGATCTGAGAAAAAACAACTGAACAGTTTTTTGGAGCAATTTGATGGAGATTCAGTTTGGTGATTGTTTTTATTTTTTATTTTTTATTTCTGTAAAACACTTATTGAAATCAGCCATTTTTTGCATTTCAATGATGGAAGATCATTGATCTAATAGTGATATGTTCAAATGCCATGGAATCAGTAGCATCATTTCGATTTCATATGGTATGCAAACAAACCATAATAACAATATTAGGCTCCCCAGCTGCAAGCCAACAATACCATCCTAATCCTAATCCATGTTGGCCAAGGCAAGTATGTAACTGCCCTTTAGAAGCAAGAGGATTCCCCATGTTAATCCAACACTGGCAGGACACATGCAAATTGGCAAATTTGTAACGAGTAACTGGTATCTTAACCCTCCAATAACTGGTCTAGAATGTACCTGGAAGCTAAAAATTCTATCACATCCAATGTTTGTGAAATGTAACTTGCAGATGTAGGCCAGCCAGATGAACCATCTCTACTAGCACTATGTTCCATCCCATTCTGGGAGCCAGGAGCCGCATGCAGGTCAATTATGCACCTTATATTATAGGCTCTGTGCAACAGTTTTTCAGATACATATCAAAAGGATGCAAATTTAAAGTCCCAACAGTGAAAACAGAAACAGGTTCAAAACAAGACCTACTGCGCCCATGAGAATGCATTATCCAGAGCTTCCAAAGTTCCCCCAATAAAAGGAGCCGGTGGATTAGGATCAAAAGCAATCCACCAACCAACAGGAATCCTCACAGTATTTATTCCATGTCTATACAGAAAAATGAAATCTTCTATAGTGATAAAGCTGTTTCTATGTCTCTGCAGTTTTCAAAAGGCCAATACATATCAAATAAACAAGATACTGAGATTCATGGAGAAACCTGTTCTACAATCTAGCAAAAATAGCTCAATTTCTGAAAATCACAAAGTGATATCCAAAATATTATACTAACTGGCTAAGATATATGGTTCATGCTTGGCATATAGTTCAATCAACAAATCATGATGACAATATTCACAAGTGGGTTAAAATAAGAACATTGGAGGATGCCAAAACTATATCACAAAGTAAAGCTCATATACCAACTATGTGTGGACACAGGTTTGGGGATGGACACAATACTGACAAGCCAGGAGTTTTTTGTTGCTTAAAGTGCCCCCAAAGAAACCTTTCTGCAGAAAATTAAAAATGTTTTGCAAACATACAAGTAAAATTAGTTGGGGAAAAATACTTTGTTGAGTTTGAGTTGTAGATACAATATTACATTTAAGCATCACCTCTTGGCAATTGTGTTTTTTTTATAGGTAAATTTTTGTTCCTATTGGGACTTGAACCTGGAACCTCCAACAAACCCTCCCCATCCCTTTACTGCTTGAGCTAGGCCTCAAGGGCACCTCTTAGCAATTGTTGATACTCAATAGAGTTAGATATCAAAACATTACATCATATTAAATTATACAGCATAAAACAAAGGCAAAACATGCTCTGGGCTCCAGATTCCTTAACACTATTTTGGGTTGTTTTTTTCTTTGCCAAACCTGTTATATCCTAAAGTCCATAACCCATAAATTACGCAATATGAGTTCATCCAATAAATTCTGTTAAAGGTGCTATCCAATATAATTGGTCAAGAAGTTCGAGAAAAAAAAAAGAAAAAATAAATAAAAGAAGTCAAACAGGAAATTTGGAGCTACCTTAAGAACTTCTTTGGCTTTATCATGTCCATACCCATTTGCAAGCTGGTAATCACCATGTATGTTATTTGCTACAATTGTCATTTCAAATGTGGCTGCATTATCATCCCATCCTGGCATCCCTGGATAGTCTGCTGAGAGCTGATTAGCTAGTGTAGCCTAGACAAGTGAAGTATAAGACTATCATGTTTTAGTATTAGAAAATAAAAGAGGGGACCTTGAAGAGATATTAAGAAAATGTCATCTAGGAGGATACTTGGTAAGTTTGGTAATGGAATAGTGGGTGGGTGACTGGGTATTCAAACAAGCATTTATACCAGTATTTGATGACAGCAAGCTAAACAAAAACTCAAACAATCTGAGATTGTAACCAACTTAATTACTTGCATAACATTGGACAACTGGATTAAGTTTTTTAATTTTCCCTCAACTATTCCTAAACTATTCCTGAAATTCTAGAATAATCCTGAAATTATTACTGACTACTCAACTTCCAGCACTATTCTTAAATAATTCACAAAGGCAGATAGGTGCCAAAATCTGCTGGTCTTGCTGTGGGCAATCAGAGATATTGACAATGGAACCATAGAGAAGCCAAAACAATGGATGACTGAAAATGTTCAACCTGAGCTCTAAGAATGGTAGTCATGCCACACTGCATGCATGACAAGTTTGCCATTCTTGACTGTCTACCCAACTAAAGTGAGTAAATTAAATTCTGAAATAGTAAAGTAAGCGATTGAATACACCTGCAGATAGTTCCCATTCTTCAGTTTGATGTGAACTCTGTTGTCATAATTTCTTTCAACATAAAATGTTTCCTTTATTGACGATGATCCTGCCATTGCAGAGACAGAGCCTCCCTCACCATCGCATGTTAAAAACTGCCCTTGAGAAGTGCGGAACTGAAACTCTGAATCAGAAACCCTCCATAACTGCAGGACACTAATGAAATAATTAATTTCCATACATCACAAGAATTTGTAATATCAAACAGCCTACCTTTGATTCATTAGATTATGACACCCTGTTTGGTGCACCTAATGAGATAACTGTATTTGTTTAATAGATACAAGTCTAAAAGTTAATCCTTAGAATAAATGCAGTTATTATCATCATCCTGCATGTGCTTCAGGCAAAGACAACAAGGTCTGAACTTAAGAACTAGATTAATAACAATGATTCCAACCAAGACACCACTAACACATTGAATAACCAGCACAATGCACAATTAACTGAGAACCTAGAAATTCTACGATTCAATTTCTAAATAAGCATTCTACACTAATTTCTGGAAATAACAGTCTCTTGATTTAATATCCAACTCCCCCTCCAGGAAGCAAGGAAAATGGAAGGGAAAAAAGAAGGGAAAAAGAACACAAGCTGATGTTTGAAAATATATCATAAGCAATTTTGTTTCACAAGAAAACAAGTTTATTTCATCCTTTTTATAAGCAGCACCTTCATAAAATCACCAATAACTAAATTTTTTTCTATTTAAGTCATGATGAGCAAACACTGGAGTATTTCATATAACTTAAGAGTAGAATGGTGAATTTATCCAAATTCTAAGATCCGAATAACTGGTACAAGGCATTGCTAAGTGGTTTTGAGTTGAGAAATTGTTGTATGTCCCATTAACAAAGCGCATCATCCAACTTAAGGTTGTTGACCATGTGAAAAATGAAGTCAAAAGCACTTCAATGCTAATTTGCCTTAGTTTATGATAGTGTGTATTATCTAGCAGAGGAACAAGTCTCAGACAGATACAGCCTTAGGACAGAAATTTCTCATGGTAGTTTTCTTCCTTTCCTTTTCATTAACTAGATCTAAACACAGCAATTTCAGGTTTGCTTAGCATTGGTAAGAATGCTGCCACTAGATCTAAACTGAACACAATACCACATGTTTCCTTGCATTATTAAATGATCACTCACATGCCTCACATGACTCAACCACCTAATGAACTTTGAATACAGAAATCAGAAATAATATATTCAACATCCTCATGAATAATGCTTGAGAAGAGTGCAGCACACTCTTTGGATCATTTCGATGTGCAAACTGTTGCTCGATCTTTTGACATCACTTCAATTTTTTTGCTTTGAAAGAAGGCCATAAAATTCTAAATATGGACCACAACAGTAGAACTCGAATTTTGCTAACCTCAACCAAGTTGTGCTTGTGTTTATTACCTCATTGCTTTACTTTTCGAGTCAAACTCAACCATGTAATAAAAGGAGTTTAAAAGTGTTTTCCCAGGGTAGAGGCTAGAATTCAAGCATAATCTTTTAATACCACAAGTTAAAAGTTCTAATTTACCACATATCTTCAATTTCTAAAAGTGCCTATCAATATGTATATTCAATTTCTAGAAGTAGTTGCATAGACCTTCTCTTCCCCCAACATATATATATATATATATATATATATATATATATATATATATATATATATTGCTGCTGGAAGCTTATAATTTCAATTTCATGTTGCAGTAACAGGCTGGCAAAGAAATGTGTGAAGTTGAACTAATTCTGTTGTAAGAATGCATGTTAAAGTGTTCAATCAACTCCATTAGCAGTTAATTCATGTTGGAATGGATGAATTTCTTTACCTCCTTAAAATTGCAGCTACACACCTACACCTTGAATTAAAATGACTGGCCAAAGAGTTAAAACTACGAGAACTAGTCAAAAAGATTATCATAAATTTTTTGGTGAACAGGAAAAAAAAATTTAAATGAAAATATCTGATTATATGATCAAATCTACTAATTTAAAGAAACCACTTATTTATGACATAAAGTATCTTACACAGTAACATATAAAAATCAAGAGAAAAAAATTAAGACAAGCGCATAACAATAGGTCAGACATCTAACCCTGAAGGTTTCCCATGAAGAAGGAACATCTTTGTCTACTGTAACACCCATGCCTCCTCCATTCTCTGCAGATACATACTTCTGCAACATCAGTGACTTGAATTGAACCTCTGTTCCATCCTAAATTTCCATAGCCAGAAAAGGGTTAGCCAGATCAGTAACCTAAATCATAAAAGAATGCCAAGCCAATGAAGCAGCACAATTACGATAAAGGAAAGCTTACGAGCATGTCTCCATTTGGAATGCCATCAAACAATGAAGGTTTAATCCAGCCTTCCACAACCAGCCACCCTCCCAGGTTCACTCCTCTAACTTTTTCACCCCCTTGTACTAAGTCCACTTGAATCAAACAATAGAAAATGTTTTATAATTTGCAAATTGGGTTCTGTTTTCCCTTTTTTTTTTTCATCCTCCAAATACACAGCATTTCAAGCAACAATCTAAAATCAAGAAAAAGGCGACAAGCAAGATAGAAATGCAGGTGCCCATTCTGATAAAAAAATAATGGGTTCTTGTTCTTGTCGTTCCCACACTCGAATACATTGCATTTCCAAGAACCAAACGAAAAAAAAAATCAAGAAAAGGGAGTTATAGAATTTACCCGAGTACGAGAAAATAAGCCGACAACAGAGGAGAAATGCAAATACCCATTTGCGGAAAACGAGTTCCATGTAGAATGCAGGCGGCGGAAACATCAAGAAGGCGCAAATATAGAGTCCATCTACAACAAAAGAACAACTCAAATAAAGAAACTGAGATTGTTTGAAAACCCACTTGGGCGAATCTTAGTAATTCTTTCCTTATCACTCAAATTATTCCAAACATAAACAATTAAACAAGCATCAATATTTAGAGTTAGCCTCTGCGATTATTGCATCATTAATTAAATTGAGAAACCCAAGTGTAGACTCGAGACAAGCTAAAACCCATTAAAATAAGAGCAGAAGGAAAGAACAATCTTATTTTTATTCCAACAATGCTTTAAAAAAAGGGTGGAAAGTTTTCACGTGTACGGCATAGAATGTGGATTGAAAAGGGAAGGAAAGGGCGACTTTGAGTGAAGATTTGGGATGCTGGGTCTTGATTGGTTGGATGAAGAAAAGGTTAAAAAGGTTAGAAAGATTAGAGAATGTGCCTTTAAGTAAAGAAATTGGGAAAGTATTCGAGATGACAACGGTTACAGTGCAACTCCACTACACCTTATCTTCACGTTCGATCTTCCGGCTCCCACCACCTTCCTTTGCTAAATCTGGGTTCAGAGGAAACCGTCTACGACTTTCTTTTTCTAATTTCTTCTTCCTTATATTATTTCCTCTCTCTTTTCTTTTCTTTTCTTCTATTTTCCCTTCATACATTTAAGAAAAGTATAGGTTGAAGATCACTGATAATCAAATTATTTAATCAACATGTTTTGATCTTCAGCTAACTCATGAAGATCTTCCTTCGTCTTTGAGAGAAAAATAATATACCCATTAAATCAAAGGGCGTAGCATCTTTATATTTGCACCAGTAAAGCCAAAAGTCTTAGAAGAATACCAGCTGCTCGTTGGAGACAAAGCAACTTAGAGGTACATTTCAACAGTCTGATAAATTCATTTTGAGAATTTTTTGCAGGCCGCAGTATGGGCCTTAAATGTTTCCTAAACCAAAAGCCTAGCCCAAAATGAAGACCTTTCCCAACGATATAAGAGACAGAGACAGAGCCAGAGGATTTATTGTGAGACAACAATATAGCCTGGGCCCTAGGCTTGACCTTGAGCTTGAGCCCACTTTACTTCTAACAGGCTCTCAAAGCACAGGATCAAGCGTGAGGCACTTTGAGAGAATGCCTACTCATCTTCTTTCCTTGGGTGACTTCGCACTTTGCATACGTTTTGGGGGCTCTTTGTGCACACTCAACTCTTTTCTATACCTATAAACATGACTTTTATTCCAATAAAATTGTACTAGCACAAAAAATTATTGTATAAGGACAATTTTCACAAGTTTGGCTTACTATTGGACTTTCAAGGCCAAATAAGTTAACAAGAGACTTTTATTGAATTAAGTGAGAAATTATTCCGGGAATATTATATAATTTGACAAAACCCCTTTAACAAGGGAAGTCCCCCAAAAGCAATGTAGTAAATATTATTTTATAGTACTCTCATTTTTGTCTTTCAATTATGGAACTTCACAATAGCTACTAGAGTGTTTGACACTGAGGCTGATATATTAGTAACTCTCCGTTGATGTTGATGTATGCACTGCATGGTGCCACGCTAGTGGTTTTACTTTTACATACCTAATATGATATGACCCATATTAGATTGGCATCCCTACATGATTACTTGAGCAAGGATCCTATATTGAGGACCAAAATATTAATTAAACTTTTTTCCCACCGTTCAATTAGGATTGGATACTTCTTACTTCTTCGATTCGTTGATTTAAACTCAACGGATGGGAATTTGTTATAAAGTATTACTCCATTGATGCCACCATTATTGACATGGTAATACCTACCCCAATTAAAGCGATAGAAAGCTATTGTGATTGACATTGAAAATGTAATTGTATTTTTATGATGAGATGTGTATGACTTTTTTTATTTTTTTATTTTTTTTATATCCAACTCTTCTGACATCAACTATTTGATAGTTAATTTGACTTAATTTGATGGACATATATCATATCTTCTAATTCTACTCTTATATCTTGTTCTTTTTTGACATGACATTTTTATTTTCTATAAAAGCACCATTCTCATCATATAATTTATAATTATCATCATATGGTCTAAAATTTTTCATTTGTTACTTTCCTCTCTAGTCCACATGTGACCAACCTAAATATTGCCTCCCAACATACCATTTTATGAATTTAACAAAGATATAATATATATATATTAAAAATTTTAAAATTTTTATTAACTTGATTTATGATAAAGTTGTTTGATAAAGAAAAGAAGTATATTTATTAGTTATGATGTAATTTTTACATTGAAAATATCTTTGAAAGGAAAAACTTTATATGAAAATTAATTTAAAATTTATATTTTCTCATGGCCTAAGGGTTATAACTTTATACCATAAAATAAATAGTAACTTTTCCTCCACAAAATTTTATTTATTTTATAATTTTATAAAATAATTTCAAAAATTATATAATTGTTATTATTATTATTATTTTTATTCAAGTGGCCTTTGCATGTGGTGGTGCCCTATTGGTTTAAAGAGGTGGGTATGATATCCAAAAGCGATTTTCGGTACCGTAGTATCATTTTTTGATATCCTAGCATAATTCGATATGAGAATTAATAACTCTCATTTAAAAAAAGAAAGGAAAAAATACTTATCAACAAAGATGTAATTTTTACATTGAAAATGTCTTTGAAAGGAAAAACTTTAATATAAAAATTCAGTTTTCAAATAATTACTTAAAATTATAAATAAATAAATTTAATATAAATTTAAGATCCAACAAAAATAATTAAAATATAATCTTTTGAATATTGAACTTTAATATAAATGATACTTCAATATTAATTTATATATTACAAAGTTTCTATTTAAGAAACAACTTCAATATAAATTAATTCACTAAAACTTGAAATTAAATAGAAGCAGGTGTCATATGAGGAAATAAATTTACTTAAAAATCAAAAGTGAAATTAATTTTTAAATATTTTTTTTTTCAAAATATACAAACGGCTTAAATTTGTCAAATCCAATTGACAATTTTCCAAGTTTGGCTTAGTATTGGACTTTCAAGGGCAAATAAGTTAACAAGAGACTTTTATTGAATCAAGTAAGAGAAATTATACCGGGAATATTATGTAACATTGATTAGACTATACTGATTGACAAAATCCCTTTAACACGGGAAGTCCCCCATATGCACTGCATGGTGCCACGATAGTGGTTTTATGCACCTAACATGATATGACCCATATTAGAGGAAGCCTCCCTACATGACTACTTGAGCAAGGATCCTATATTGAGGATCAAAATATTAATTAAATTTTTTTCCCACCGAGGGATAGGAATTTGTTATAAAGTATTACTCCATTGATGCCACCATTATTGACATGGTACTACCTACCCCAATTAATAAAAAGCTATTGTGATTGACAATGAAAATATAATTTTATGTTTTTGATGAGATGTCTATGTCTTTTTTTTATATATTTTTTTTATTTTTATATCTAACTTTTTTGACATTAACCATCTTATCATTAATTTGACTTAATTTGATGGACGTATATCATATCTTCTAATTCTACTCTTATATCTTATTCTCCTTCGACCATGACATTTTTATTTTCTATAAAAGCATTATTCTCATCATACAACTTATAATCACCGTCATATGATCTAAATTTTTTCATCTGTTATTTTCCTCTTTAGTCCATATCTAACCACGCATGGCCTAGATATTACTTCCTAAGATACCATTTTATGAATTTAACAAAGACATAATATATGTATTAATTTTTTTTAAATTTTTATTAACTTAATTTACGATAAAGTTGTTTGATTAAGAAAAGAAGTATATTTATTAGTTATGATGTAATTTTTACATTGAAAATATCTTTGAAAGGAAAAACTTTATATGAAAATTAATTTAAAATTTATATTTTCTCATGGTCTAAGGGTTATAACTTTATACCATAAAATAAATAGTAACTTTTCCTCCACAAAATTTTATTTATTTTATAATTCTATAAAATAATTTCAAAAATTATATAATTATTATTATTTTTTAATTTTTTTATATTCAAGTGGCCTTTGCATATGTTGGTGTCCTATTGGTTTAAAAAGGTGGGTATGATATCCAAAAGTGATTTTTGGTATCGGTAGTATAATTTTTTGATATCCTAGTATAATCCGAGAATTAATAACTCTCATTTAAAAAAAAAAGAAAAGGAAAAAATACTTATCAACAAAGATGTAATTTTTACATTGAAAATATCTTTGAAAGGAAAAACTTTAATATAAAAATTCATTTTTCGAATAATTACTTAAAAATATAAATAAATTATTTTTTAAAGAAATAATTTTAATGTAAATTTAAGATCCAACAAAAATAATTAAAAATATAATCTTTTGAATATTGAACTTTAATATAAATGATACTTCAATATTAATTAAATATTACAAAGTTTCTATTTAAGAAATAACTTTAATATAAATTAATTCACTAAAACTTGAAATTAAATAGAAGGTGTTATACGAGGAAATAAATTTACTTAAAAATAAAAAGTGAAATTAATTTTTAAATATATATTTTTTCAAAATATACAAACGGCTTAAATTTGTCAAATCCAATTGACAATAAGGAAGTCATCCGCACAGGGTATTCAGGGTCAATTCACAAGGGTGGGGACATGGGATGGGACATGGATTTGTCAGTGGTCACATCCACAAGCCCCACAAGTGCCATCCAATTCACAGCCCTCGTGTAAACTAGACTTTGTGAACTAATTTCACAGTCAGTCGTAAGTCGTAACTGTTTCAGGGCTTGTTTGGAATTTGGGTTCGGATATATAATTAAATAAAATATAGATTTTAAGCATATTTAAATTAAATAATTTTATTTTTTAAAATTAAATTGAAACTGTATTTTGAATTCCAAGTGTAGACTTTGAAAAAGTGCCATTCCATGCATTTGAAGTTTCATAGGTACCACTCCCGAGCATTAGAGATTTTTCATTAAAATCGAACTCATCCAATGCTGTCGCGAGATCATAATCATGAATCATCTTGATCTCCACCATCCCACCACGCACCACCACGGCTGAATGACACTAGTGAGTGTGGTGGGCGAGGACGATATTTCCCACCTGCGACGGACAATGAGTGGAGCAATCGATCCTGTTATTAATTCAAGTGATGCGTGATGTGTCAGTATGGTACAATACATGTATGGTGGGGAATTTTCGATTAGATGCTTGTCCAAGCGAGCGAGACAAACCCATATGTCCTGGGGATGGATGGTTGGGTGTGACGCAAGACACCCATCCATGCAAAAAATTCATCACTCTTATACGTGACTGCTACCATCACATGGGATGACCAATGACCTTCCATCTCATGCAAGCTTAAAGGGGGGTCGGTTCCGGAAAAGATTGCCAATCTGATTCTCCTTTTGCTACTCAGACCCTCTGCCTTCCATTGATTGAAACCATTCACTTTCAGACATAATAAACAAGCGGATTGAATATATGGCAATGACAAGGACGGATGAGCCTTCTCTTTGACCTCATACTTTCTCTCTACAATGAGAAATTCTCATTGGTGCGTGACTCCTGATCCCTGATCCCTGATCTCCCTCAAGGTTAAAGTAAAGTAAAAGGTCTTCCCCAAAACTGGCAGAATATGTATTCTTCAGTCCTCTCTTTTTTTCTTTTTTGATTGCCCTACCCTACCTATTTCACCTATCTCCATATATATAGGGATATGCTATTATTAACTAATCATCTAATATTCTAATTCAACCTTAGGATTAAACTCTGAAATGCCCATGTAACTTTCTTCTCCTTTGGACTGATGCTGGGAAAAAGCTTTGATGATGATCTTGAAAGGACTTGACGGATTTTGCCCTGTAGGGCAAGCGAAGAAGCACCGGTTCAAGGCAAGGATGCGACCACATATATATATTTGGTACAAATGGTTTTTATATTTGTATGTACATGTATGTATATCTTACTCTTCCTCTCCTCCCACTCTTTCCTGATTCCGAACAATGGAATGCACAATCCGATGCACTTTTTGGGGGAGCTTTGGGTCTTACAACAAGCAATTGAACATCAGAGAGACTTGGCATGACGTACTCATACATAGTGGGTTAATTGTCGGAATGTGATGACCACACCACGCATTCTTTTGCATTCTCTTGATATTAGCGTGTTGTTTTCAGAATTCAAAGGAAAACCCATCACCATTTTTTACAGTTATCGACAGGAATATTCTTTTTCTCTCCCTCCAACAACCATTATTTTCATGTAAACACAGTAGAGACTGAGTTCCCTAGCCACCCATTTTCCCTCTCCCCAAACATGCAACCATCACACTTATTATACACACACATAAATGTACAACTAGACAAAACTATGTGAGACTGATTTCAGTTTACCACGTTTATATTAATACACAGTCTGAAGCATGAGGACGGACGCGTTGCTTTCAATATCTGTATGAATACGTGCAAGTGTACTTTTTTTATGCTCCTCTTGCCCAATCCCTTCACACTCTTACAAATTAAGTCTGAAGCATGAGGACGGACACCTTTCATATACTTAAGATTCTTTCAAGTAGCGACAAACCAATGGAAGAAAAAAAAATAAAGTAGGTACCCGGAATCTAAGGTCCGCATTCTACGGTTTGCTCTATCATAGAATAAACCCATTTGCTTATTCATCAACTTTATTTCCAATATTTTTGAAACAATTCCATAGTTTTGCTAATATCATCACAGACAGGAAGAAATTTGTTTGTAATCACATAAAAATTAATGATCTACTGCTGTAAAGAGTTGTTTGGGTAATTAATTTAACCAAGCCGGCCTACTAGCATGAAGCACCCCGTTGAAAAATATGGCCTCGAGGGTGTGTTGTGCTTTGAGTTTCACATGTCTAGGATAGGACATCAATGGTCAATGACATTTTAAATCAATTTAATATTAAGCTGGGGTTTAGTCTGGATCTTATTAGGTTGTCCCCAGAGATTAATTAGCTGTGATCTTAAAAGACCCTCCACGGGTGCAAAGGGGCTTTGGTACGAGACAAAAAACTAAAGAGACGACTAACATAGAGCGTACTCATTAATTGTTGCCTCCTCTAAAGGTAAGAGCGTGGTCTAAAATCCCTGGAAATCCTTTGCCTTTTCTAGATTGGAAAACTTACAAAGAACAGCGATTTTCTCATTTGATTGTGCTTACCCTAATAATTGAGTGTATGCTGGGAGGAAACTTCTCCAGTTAAATCATTCCTAATCATTGCCCGAGCATTAAACTACAAATCGCATAATGCGGCCGATCCATTTTCTATGAGATGTCTCCAAACGCCTTCAATGAGGAGACTTGTACGAAAGCGCAACCGTTAAATAATGGAAATAATTTTGCTTCAAGGACTACAATCTCCCAAATCGATCCTATATCAAATGGGAGTCGAATCAGTTGATGCAATTTCTCAGATTAATCCAAGTGATCAGTAGGCACCTGTGAAGGACATACCCATTAGTAAACGCGTCTAGGCTGTAAGCTGGCGTAACCTGTCGTCTTCTACAGTAGCTTTGACTGGTAACTTGTTTAGGAGAATAATTGAAATACTTAAAAATATTAGCAAGTGTGGACTGGACGTTTCAGAAGTTTGCGGAGGATGAATTAACGCAAATCAACTGGGGCTTTTCTAAAGACTTTGTCGACTTCGTACCTCTAAAAAATAATAACATAAGTGATTCATTCAAAGGAGTATCAGTTAGGTGTGATTTGTTTATTTAGTGTACGTTTTGCATCAAGACCCATCAATGATGGTACGCTATTTATTTGTTTACTTTTTTGCTACCCAAAAATAGACCCCCCCGCCCGCCCATATTTTTTTGTGTTCTAATTTCAACTTCATTAAACTTCATGCCACCACAGTAATTTGAGTCCTTTTTAAAAATAATTAAAGACTCTATAGTTTCTTCTTGATATACCTTCCACACTAAATATATTTATTAAATAATAAAATAAAAAGTATCAATTATTTTAATCTTCAAGATTAATCTTCTAACTCTAACGGCAATGCATCCATTTCACTACCAGAAGTGGTAACATGAAGTGATTCTTTTAAGAACAAGAGAATAACCAAATGAATAAAGAACTACGAAGAAATACATTGTAAACAGACTGATTAATTCCTTTTTTCCCAATTCAATCCAACTCCAATACTCTGCAAAAACTTTTACATGAAGAAGGAGAATCCTACTATTATAACCCAACAAACCAGACACAAAAATGAGGCTAGGGTTAACATGTGTCCTCCCATGAATTATTGTCCTAATCAGTGAGTGAAGAATGGGTTGGAATCAGCCAAATATAGACAGTATGGAGAGAAGAGGAGCGAATCCTTGAAAAAAAAAAATGCTAGAATGATGAAATTTTTTATGGAAATGGGATTGGGGGGTTGTGGAGGAACGACAATAAAAAGTGGGAAAAAGGGGGTTAGCATTGAAATGTGAAGTAAGGAGAAAAGATGATTCGTTGGGAGGTTAAACACCAAAAGAGGACACAGAGGTCTTTGGAAAGGGGGAGAGTCTTTATCGTATATGATTGCAGACTGCCTTTGTTTGTGTGGTCACATGGATTCCCCTGCACTGCACAAGAGAAGACACCCTTCTGAGTCTATGCACCTTTCCTCTCTCTTTCCTTGCGTCAAACCTTCATTATGACCAAATCAAACAGCAACATTCATTTCCCATTACCCAACAACACACCCTGTTGGAGGGCGTGGTGAACTTGGTTAGTCCACCGCGGTGACACAAAAATTTTAGTTATATAACATATAATTTATTACCAAATAAACTATATGTTATAAATTAAGAATATTACTCTATATTATTGAGTTGTTTCTCAATATCTTTTTGTCAACGTTTTGAAATTCGAACTTCACCCAGTGCCTTCTAAGAGTACTGGCTATATTGAAATTAAATCCCTGTAAAAGTACCCAAGGTAGTTCATGCTGACTTAAAATAATCACTTTCTTAAGCCAAATGGCGACCATCTCTCATTCTCAGCCACACAATCCGCCGTTTTAGTAATCAAATTAAGAGGGTATAAGTTAAGTGAGTATTGTCTTGACATGATGATTGAAAAATTTTCATACCAAGAGTTGTCCACACGCGCGGCGTCAAACACAATATCACGTGCAAATTGCTGTAGATAAATTTGATATCGATGTACATTTCGTGGATTAAAGGCTTTAAAAGGGGAGGGGGGGTCGACTTGGATCTCCATGGAGAAAGAGCCAAAAGCTTATGATTGTACTGAGTCACTTCTTGTGAGTTTTGTTTAAAACAACTAAAAGCCTTCAGCTTTTGCCTTCTATTTCTGGCACCCTTTCAATATATTGGGGAGAGAAATCAGACAGAGAGAGAGATAGAGAATGGCATTAGAAGCTGTGGTGTTCCAGCAAGATCCGTTCAGTTTTGGCTGCAGGGATGTCTACGCCATGGGAGGTGGCTGGAGCTATGGCTTTGGTTTCGAAGAGGACAAGGTTTACACTCAAACTCAAACTCAGACTCTTGACGCTAATGTCGATCATCAGCAAGCTCTCCACGGTAATTGGGAGTCTTCCTGCTCTTCCATGGTGCAACATCTCAAGGAATGGGACGCCAACTCTTCCTCCACAGAAGCTTGCACTGGTGATGGGTTACTCGCCGGAGTAACACCTCAGCCGCAGGAGCCTGCAGCTACGTCAGGTCGGCGAAAGAGACGACGCACCAGAAGCGTCAAGAACAAAGAACAAGTGGAGAACCAGAGAATGACCCATATTGCAGTTGAACGCAATCGGCGCAGACAGATGAATGAACATCTAGCCGTCCTCCGATCGTTGATGCCTGCATCTTATGTTCAAAGGGTTAGTTCCTCTCTTCTGTCCCTGTCTTTCTTGTGTGACCTGTTTCAAATAATTATTGATGCCATTATAATAAGCTTTTGCGTGTTCAATAATTGAGTTCTCTGTCTCCCACATTGTAACCAGGGTGACCAAGCTTCAATTATAGGGGGCGCCATAAATTTTGTGAAGGAGCTTGAACAGCTCCTCCAGCCTCTGGAAGCCCAAAAACTAATGAAGCAACGATCCCAAACAGACTCCTCCACTGTCTTCTCCAACTTCTTCACCTTCCCCCAGTACTCCACGTATTCAACTCACTACAACTCCTCTGCGGCAACAAAGGAGTCCATGGCCGAGAAGCGATCCGCCATTGCAGACGTGGAAGTAACAATGGTGGAAACCCACGCAAACATCAGAGTACTATCAAGAACAAGACCAAAACAGCTCTTCAAGATGGTGGCTTGGCTCCACTCCGTCCGCCTTACCATCCTCCACCTCAACGTCACAACAGTGGATCATATGGTCCTCTACTCTTTCAGTGCCAAGGTCAGATACAAACATGTGTATATATCTATCAGTCTCAGTCTCATATCATCTTTATGATCATCTCTCAATGACCCATCATTAATATGGAATTTTGTGTTTGTTTTGAGACAGGTTGAAGATGATTGCGTGCTGAGTTCCGTGAATGAGATTGCAACTGCAGTGTATGAGACGGTGGGGAGGATCCAAGGAGAGGCTCCGCTTACCTGAACAAAACCCTAATTTCTTCCTGTAATTGTCCAGTCTCTAGAATTTTTAGTAGATAAGTTTCATAGTTCTTATATTTTCGAGGGACATTATGTACTGTGAAATGACTTCAATTCATAATGTTTGCCTGAATTCTATTATCATTTTGCCCCTCACCGATCATTCCTAGAAGTATAATTTTGTGCAAGACCCATACAAGGAAATCTCTTGTACTTGTGCCATCCCAACCGTCGACACTGTAAATTAATTCATCGAACTACCCCCAGAATACTGTAGGCCCATCCTTGATTGATTGCGACATCTACCCTAGATTCATGCTACTCTAAGCCTTGGTTTTCATCATGAAAAGAAAATAGTAGGGAATATTGAATTCTTGTGGTGTGTTACAAAAATAAAAAGAAAAATCTTATATATCTTCAAAATTTTCATTTTCTATATAAGAAAAATAGAGGAGAAATAAATTTAAAAAATATGTATTTCCTGAAATGGAAATTTATTTTAGGGAAGGCCTAGCACTCACTTTATTGAGGTCTATAGGCCCATCATACGAGTGGCCCATTCAAGTACTGCTCTTGCTTCGTGGGCTCTACTTCTAGGGTCTATGAGTCTATATGTACATTTTGTTTTTTCTTTAATTTTTTATTGGGTGTGAGGGAGTGAGGAACAGTATAGACATTTTCCCAACATAGGTCAAAGTTTCAACTTTTCCAGATATACCGTGTTTGGTCTTTTTTTTACCATCTTTGGTGAAATGATGGTAACTTTTCACTTGTCATTGGACCACTTTTTTAATTCTTTTTCCTTTTCTTTTGGGAAATTCTTATGGTACGGGAAGAGTACCATATCTGCAACAATTATGAGGTTTTCAAAATTAATTACAATTAATTAATTTCAGCAATGAAGAGCTCCGATAGGTCCCAATTTAATAGGAAGTATAAAGATTAGAAAGACTATCCTTTCTTTGCATCGATATACGATCAACCTTGCTTCGGTTTTCTTACTCAAAAGAGGTTTAAGAGGGGTTAGCTGGGATTAAGGAGAAGACCTCTTGCTAGGTTCGAATCTTGTATTTTTTTATTGATAATTTCATTTTTATTTATTTATTTTAGCTTAGGAATCTTATCACGTTCGATTGACGGTTTTTCACATATAAAAACAAACAATATAAATATTTTATGCAATTTATTTATTTTTGTAGTGTAGACATCATCATGAGAAGTAGCAAGAGGAATGATGAATGCAAGAAATTTATCAGAACAGAAATGAGAGGAGAACAATGACGAAAGAAGGGATTGATGGGTGGTGAGAAAAAGCCGAAAGCTCCAAATTTTATAAGAAAAATTATGGGTTGATAGATTTACAAAAGTCAGCTAAGTAATAAGCAATATGCAGGTAGAAGGAAGAATCTTTTAGGAGTAGTCTTTGGCATTCTTCAAGAGCTTTGATGAATTAATGGCCTGTCATGATTATATAAGCTTCAGCGTCCCCTGTTTTTAGAATAATTTCATCCTCACATGTTTCAATATTTGTCCTCTGTTGACCATATCAATGATGAACTGGCCACACCCATGAAAATATTTTTTTTTCTTCTCTTGATTAACACACTATCATAAGGTTTCTTGATTCCATTTTCCAGGAAAATACAAGGACTGCAATTTTAACCAGCTAATTTCATTTGAATTTTGATGTATCCATTAGAGACAAATATTCAAAATTTGAAAAATACAATTGTCATTGGCTTTCTAAAAGTTGGAAACATATCTAAGCTGTAAAGCCAATATCCATGGGGATTTGGTTTTCACAAGAACCTCAAGGCAAGGCAAGTACAGCCAAGAAAAAAGCTATAAAGTTTGAAGGAAAAAGCTCCGAAGCCACCTACGTGAGGTTAAGCACAGGGCGCAGCTGCCATCAACAGCCTTAAGGGCCGATCTTTCTTAGCTTCTATTACTTTAACACATATATAATAATACGTAAATCACTAATAGATAGACTGAAAATAATATGCTGTTTTGTCGGTTCTGGACGATCCATCATCGCCTTTTCTGAATGCAAGAGTCGTGAATCCCTTTAGCAGAGGTAGGACCATGGCCGCGTTCATATCGGATGTGATATCGGTAATGATATGGGCATGAGGCCGTTCTACTACTTTTACTGTAGTGTGGGTTATACTTCTCTTTGGAAAATGATGTGTGCAAAGGAAAAGGTGAAATGATATTGTATTTTGCCCAAAAATCCAGTCAAAGATTTATTGTTGAACCCAGCACATCACATGCAATGGAAATCATCAATTTATCAATTGCCTTTTGGGCAGTTCTGGTGGCCTAACAAACACAATTCTGCTACTGACTCTTCCTTCTATCAAGCAGTTGTGGAAATTGAAAATCAGATCAATGAAGGATTACGTTTGGAATTCTTCCTGTAGCTAAGAAACACAAGGAGGAAATTCAAAATTGAGCTTAATTAAAAGTGGGTCTCTTATAGACGATTTCACAGCTGAAAAGCAAATCAATCAGTTCTCGTGGGATTAGAAATACTTTTGAGCTTCTTGTTGCACCTACCTGTCTCAGGCTCTCAGAGCACATTTTGGATTTTCCCCTTGTATTTAATGGCCACACGTAACCGAAATGGGGTTTTGACCCTTTAGGCAGGAGTGATTATGAGGCTCTCATTTTAGTTGAGGGGTTCCTTGGGTAGTTCCCAGTTTGAGAAGGCACCGTCCCAAAGAAGCAATTTGATGAAATCCTTGCAACTTGCTAGGGACAATGGAATCAAGTTGGAGCAAAGTCATTTCATCCTGATGTGATTAGTCAACTTGAGTTTGGTATTTCAAGTTTTTCTCTTCTCACAAGGAGCTTTCATATTCAAGGCTTCAAACTTGTAGAAGTTTGGCTTCAAGCTTCAAGAAAGCAAGGGTTCTGAAGGAAAAAGCACTAGCACAAATAGAAAAAGGTAAAAGATATTCGAAGTGAGGGAAACAGATTCTCCCACTTTCTCAGATAAAAGGAAAATTTTGTTTCCTTTTGCTTATTCTGAGTGTAGAGCTGTGGGTATCTCACAACATTACCCAAACCCAGGTGTAAGGTTTAAGTTTTCATATTAAAACATCGTATGGGTTTAGCAATACTCAAGGATCTAACACTTTGGACATACTTCCCTAGACAGGAGCAAGCTGGCATATTACAATATGCAACATCATCCAGAAACATTCATTAGTCCTTAATTTCGTACCCATCTCAATGCATATGCAGCCCTCATCCAAGAGCAGTTATCTGTCCATCCCTAATTTCATATGCATCTCAATCCATCCAACAATAAAGGTATTCACATTTGACCTTAGAAGAGAATGGGTAATTTGTATCGGTGCCTTAAGCCTGCTGATAAAGAAAAAGGGAAAGGAGAAAGATCAATGAAGAAATAATACTTCATTTGGAACTTTCTATGATAGATAAATCCAAGATATGTGAGTTTCAATTAGTACCATTAGTGATGGATTAAGACTTCTAATCACAGGAATGGGCAGATGCTAATGAGGCAAAGTATCATCCAAAGCTCCATGAGGATGCTAGACCTCCTTGAAGTCCCCTGCATCGACTTTTGATATTAAAGTTCCAGGGCTTGGCTAGAGTTGAAGTTGACATTTCTCATGAAATGGCTATACACAGAATTATAATATATAGAGCTATTGCAGATTGGTTCATTAGGAAGAAAAATGCTTGAGGAAAAAAAAAGGGAAAAGAAATATTAGCTAAATTTTTACTTGCAAGGGCAAGTATAATTCCTTCAAAATTTGTGAAGCATCCTGAAGGGAAAAAATATTCCTCCTAATGAGAAAGCAAAATCACAAGTTATGCTTTCAGGAAGCATAAAAACAGTGTCTGCATAATCTCCAGTACTCATAGCAATAACATGAAGTTGTGAGACCAGAATCTTCCTTTCCTAGGGACTTTTCCCTAGAGGCTTCATTGGGAGGACGGATTAATTTCCTTTTCCCATTCATATCATTATGCCTTTATTGTGTATTTGGTAAGAGACCAAGATACTAGTTAGATCCTGGTTTGTCGACAGTGCCTAAGATATCCTGATTTGGCTCCTATTTCACCCAAAACTATAAATAGAAGAAGGGTGAGAGCTTCATCCTCACAAGGGAAGGATTGAGTCCCGGCTCCTGCTGCGTCTGGATGAAAACATGGGAAAAGATGAAAGAGACTTCTTCATGGAAAGTGGACCCCTGTGCAGAGAACACCCAATTGAAGAACTTTTCATCAGTTTGTATAAGCTTGAATTTCTACAACTCTGCCTTGCAACGATCTCCAAATTCAGTTTTTTCCCCGGTACTGATCGCATATCTGAAGTCCCTTCATGCTCCACTGGAACAGCATTAGCCATAGCAAGATAGATCTCCGAAGCAGCGGATAAATCCATGGAGACTGACCTCCTCACAGGTTCTATCTGTTCTTCACTGGCACGATGATTGTCAACCAAATCACTTAGTACCCGAAGCTCATATTTCCCAGCATTCATATATGGCAAACCCTTCCTTACAATCTCATTAGTCCTTGCTTCTTCAACTGCCAATACACCAACCCCAACTTCAGCAGTCCCACCTTCTCCAACCTCAGAACTCCCCAACCCACTGTGAGTCTCCGAATTGTCAATCTCCATATCTTCCCTCGACCCAGAATCATTGGAATCCTGCTCCACGGCATTCAAATGGGAACCGACATTTTCGTGGATTATAGGGGCGCGGCACAGTGGACAATTTTTGTGCGACCTCAACCAGGTATCAATACAAGGGACGTGAAAAGCATGGCTACACTTGGGCAGAAGCCGAAGACTCTCATCTTCTTCAAACTCACCCAAGCAAACGGAACATTCCGTTCCTTCGATCAAACCCTCCTCTTTGTTGTACTTAATCACAGTGATCAAATCAATAACCGATTGTTGGAGACCCACGGTATTGATCAGCCATATGGGATGGTATACCACCGGGCTTTGCTCCTCATCGATAAAATCCTCATGGGTATGGTTCTGAACCGGTGGATCACTCCTCCTCGATCTGTTCCACCCCGAATAGTACTTCAATACGACAGTGCAACAGCTAACAACGAAAAAAACAGCACCAAGAGTACACACTATGAAGATCAAAATCGGTGAAATTTCATGAGGTCGAAGAGGGGGAGGAGGGGGAGGAGATGGAGGAGGAAGCAGCCTAAAACAGAACGTTGCACATCGATGACAGCCTTTAAAACAAATCATAGCTTTTGGTATCTAAACTGTTCTGGAAATGAAGAGAAGGAGGTGAAAGAGGGACTAGAGATTGAAACCTGGCATACGAAGGAATAGAGAAGAGAAAGCTCTTCCTTCTCGATCAATCTTCCACCACATGTTACGCGATCCAGACAGCGGATTTTGATTTTCCACAACGTCCTTATGGGATGACAGCGAAATTTCCTTCTCAGTGGAAGACTCGAGCATTTACTTGGTAGTTTCGTTTTGTTTGGGCTTGGTTCAAGTCAATTCACTCCATCCATCCATCCCCGGCTTTACGAAAACGCGTGGGTTCAGTCTAGGGAAACTTTGTATGCATCAAGCTTTTAAGCTTTTCTATCCCTTCCCGTAATCTAGTCCGTCGGATTGTTGGTATGCGTGTCTCAAACACCTTCACTAAATTATCCTATAAACACACTATGAATATCTTTAATTTTGAAGTAAAGAAATTATTAATCATATTGGGAATTTGGACTTACATGTATTTTCAAATCCAATATGATGATACCAAGCTTATGTTGGGATTTTTTTCTATGACCCAAATTCAAATCCAACACGTTGTCAACTTTTTTTAAGAATTTCGGGGAAAAGGTCATATATTCACACTACACTCACATCCCACACATAAAAAGTGCAAGCATAATGATTTTGTGTTATAGTATAAGTTTGACGAAGCCAACAGTTCTTTAATGAGAGTACTAACTTGGGGAATCTCCTTAATATGAGAGGTGACAAAACTTGATAAATATGTTTTTTTTTGTAGATTTAGATTTAGAATAATCGAGTTTTAATCAAATTCGTGTTGGCATGTATAATTCGTTTAATAAATAAATATTTTTTTTATTAATCTGTATAATATAAATTTAGTCATAATCGACTCATTTAACTCATTCATTTTATTTATTTTTAAATAATTAAATTATAAATATATTAAATTGAAGCATTAATTACATAAACTTATAAAACCTAACTCAAATTGATTATTAAATACAAACAGTGCTAGAGTTAGGAATGTGGTCCAAAAGGGGCATAAATAGAAAAATTATTTTAAGTGGTAGAAAAGGAAGGGACAATGATATATAGTATAGTGAGAATGTCTTTCCCTTTCAAGTATAAGGTAAGGGTTCAAAATCCCTATTGGTAACTATTTTTTTTGAGGGGGGCATGTGCCCCTCCTCTTCCTTAGTTGGCTCTACCATGGATAGGAGGATATGATTTTAAATGGTTTATTATTTATTTAATAATTAAGTAATATTTAGATTTATATTTTTAATATGATTATTATTATTATTATTATTATTTGATTCTGAGTTTAAGTTGACATTTATAATATAATGTCTAAACTTTGACACAAGACAAACAAGATCCACCGACGCAAATTACCATCCTACTTAAATGCTTCCTCACCCAAAAATAAAAGGGGCCCATGTTGGCATGTTCAGCTCCTTCAGTCATTCTAAAGGGGTTTTTGAACCTTTTAAGACTGGTCCATATTTCAAGCCTCATATGAATTTGCCCACTGAAATTTGATTTGATTCTGTTTCTTCCTTCCTATGCCAAAATACAGAATAAAAGCATGATGAGCTGCATATGTAATCAGTTTCATTTCTTCATCAACCAAGGACTTTCTCATTGTGCTTTTGTTACCAATCACCAAATGTCATAGTAAGAAAATATGGTCCATCTAAGATCTGTTGTACATTAGAAAATCACATGCAGTTGGCTCCACATTGACTCTCGCTCTTTGTTGAGTGTTGACTACATGGAATATGCCATGTATCAGGACACATATGTAGAACAAGACAGCTTTAAATTGGTTTGAGAAAGAAAGAAAGCTAGGAGTAGAGGAAAATGATACAGGAATAATTATTGGCGCCCACATATGAAGAAATTGAGAAAAGAGAAATATGACTTGTGATAAATCTTCTACCATACACTTCATTCATTCATTACCATGTTCGTCCAAATGCGTGGATTCGTTTAAGTTGGGAATGTCCGGGGATTTTCAATTGAAATATGTCATTTTAGAGAAGAAATATTATATAGAATATTTTCTAAGTTATTACTGTTGTATTTGATTCTTGGAAAATATTGAGAAAAGAAAAAGGATTGATTTTCAAGCTCAATCATATGAAAAGGCTTACAGCTTTAGACTATAAAATTTTGATAGGACCCGGATAGGCATCCAGCATGCTACCAGCTTTATTAGAATCTAGTGTAAAAAATGTCATAGGTTCACACAACCCATATGCATTTTGGGGAGGAAAGGGACTATAGTGTAAAGCTTGATAAAGAAAGGAGTAAAGGGAGCTGAGCAGAGGAACTTCTGCGGCTCCAAGTGGGGGAACAGCCATGCCAAAAGGATTCTATAAATTTTGATCAGTGCCCACCGCTACAAGTCCACCTTTCCGGCGGGCACTGGCACATGCCCCGTCAAAATTCCAAAAAGAAAAATGGAAAGATTGACCTTCCTTAAAATATATAAATTTAATTTTCAATTTCAAAAGATAAAAAATAATTTCATTTCAATGTTATTAAAAAAACAAATAATACTAACTCTCAAGGATTTAAATAAAAATATATATATAAATTTTGAATAAAATTTAAAAACAAATAATTTTTTTTACCAAATTTATTTAAAATTTTGGGGTAATTGTGTTTTAAATCCAGTTTGACCTAAAAATTAACATTTGATCCATATAAATTCACAATTTAAAGCCCAAGATTCTGAGTAAGTGTGAAAATTAAGAAGAATGATATGAATTTTTTATCTTTCCAAAAATGATATTTACTCACTATAAAAAAAAAAAAAAGTAGAAAAACATTAACTTAAATTTTATTCATTTTATAAACCTCAATAAAATTTAATATAATTTAGTAATTTGAAAAAAAAAATACACACTTCTTCAAAAAAATAAAAATAAATTATTATTATTATTATTATTTAAAAATCAAACATCTTGAAAAATATATATATTTAAAATTGTGTATATAAAAAATAACTAAAATTATATCAAATTTATTTTTTTTAAATGACATTTTTAGAATATATATATATATATATATATATATATATATATATATATATATTTTAAAAAATTAGTTTTCTAAAAATAATAATTTTTCAGAATAATTTTTAAAAAAGATTTAAGATAAAAAAAATTTAGCAAACATTGTGGTAGAAAATAATTTTGAATGGTATATTAATCTCTTCTTATTTTATATCATTCTCATCAATTATATAACTTATATAGATTAAATATTAATTTTTGGGCCCAGCTGAGTCCAAAACACGATTATCCCTAAAAATTTTACTTATTTTTTCCATTTTTATTTTAACGTCATTATTTTTTTCCTTACATATTTATCATTTTATTATATATATTTCTTTATTTATTTTAATGTATCTACTTTCATCAATCATGACAATACGATATGAATTATTTTCTTACCCATGGTTTATCTTTGTTTCGATTTTGAAATTTTGGATTTTATTTTTATTTTTTGAGATTTAATTAAATAATAATTAGTTTTCATAATCATTCACATTAACAAAATTGGAGATAATATGACATAATAGATATTTTGAATTATAGATAATAACTATCATTCTTTTATTAATGACTTATTTTTTATTTAAGGTTTTAATAATTTATAACAGTTTTTAAATAAAAGATTTCATCATTTCCAACTAATTTATATTTAATTAATTGAAATTTTCAAAAAATTTATTAGAATAATTAATGTATTTTGGAAAGTTTAGGATTTTTTTTTTTAATTTTTTAATTTTGGTTGTTGAATTTAATTATTATGGTAAATAATTTTAGGAAAAAAATCCTCCCCACATTATAATATCAAGTTAAAGGAATCCGATCTGTTTAAGCTTCTTAAAATATATCATAAATTGTGGCTAAACTTTGTTGTAGATTAGTTGTACATCCCTCAATTCTCTCCTATGGTTTAGGACTAGTCAACTTTTGGGATTCTTCAACTTGTATGTATAAAAACGTATATGGGAATGAATAATATAGTCATCATTTTCTTGCATTTGACTTCTCTTTATGATATAAGAGTTCTAGATTGGACTCATTGATATTGCTCATCCACCATAGCTAATTCCCCACTTTCTGATTCTTCTATTACTACCTTTATTGTTAGCCCTCAAAATCAACCTCATTTCCATCGATATCAATGCTTAACTCCCTTTCAAACTTACTACTAACAACTACTCATCGTCATATGCTTAATTTCAAGTTTTACTTTTGAGCTATAACCCATAACCTTTTTGGTTATGTGGATGGCTCTCTACCATGTCCTCTCATTATTGATGCCATGGCTCATTCCCTTGATGTCATGCAAAGATAAACTCATCTTTCATATTTGTTTCACTATCTAAATCAATTATGTCTTTTATAGCATTTACTACTACCTTTGAGAAGTTTGGTTCAAATTTAGCTTGATGTCATCTTTCTTAGATTTGTACCATTTATCTTAAAGGAAAACTTGCTTCAACAATTGGTGGAGATAAATATGTTTCAAAATTTGTACATACGCTTAGAAGTTTATATAATCAACTTGCTTTTCGTAATGCAATCTCTCTCAAATAACTGAAAGTAATTCCATTGCAAATCCCATAACATCATACAGGAATCATATGTTTAATCATATGAAGAAACTATGTCATAAATTTCTATAGAAAGGAAACCAACCTGAATCCATTTATGCGTTTGATGAAGATGTATGGATCTTCTAAGGCCGTGGAGGGCACCACTTTTCTCAGTATTCTCTTTAGTGGTGGGAGCGGGAGAAAACAAGTTCTGTTCTTTTATTCAAAAGATGTGATCATCTGAAGAACAGACACTTAATCTTTATATACCTTCCTGCCTTACGGACCATACCTTTTGGGTTATTGGGCCTCACGAGTCTTAGGCCCATCATCTAAGGCTCGTGAAGGCATTGGGCTCTACACATAAAGTGACCTATACTCTAGATCAATTAGCAATCATATATATATATGGATAGCTTGGGTCCACATTTATTCTAACAATCTCCCACTTGGACCACATATATTAGCCAACAATGTTCATGATAATACTTCATTGAGCTCATCTTTGCTATCTTATTCAAATATCCTTAAACAATTCGGTTTACTAATATATGCTAACACAGGATCAAAGCGGCCTTCGTTAATCATAATTATAACTAAACCCATCAATGATTAGAACATTAACAAAATTAGCAACATAGATCAAGTATAGATGTGTAGCATGGAAATTACATAGAATGTGATCTTTAATATGTCTATTTCTAATTGGTCCCCCTTTATGACTAAAAATAGTCAAATTCCACTTTCAACACTTGATGCTAAACTGCTTTTGAAAGTCATCATTTCAATTCAGAGTATTCAAATACAATAGTCTTTAAAAAACAAGGTCTGTACAAATAACACAAACATAATATCACATCAAGAAAACAAACACAAAATCTAAATACAAACTCTCACTATACTAGCACATCATCAATGTGTACAACACCCATATATGTGACATGCTCATGATATACTTTGGGTGGCAAACCCTTAGTGATCTGATTTGCAATCATGAAGTTTTTTATTATGTGTTCAATTGATACTTAAAGACTCTAAACTCTTTCTTTCACAATCAAGAACTTGATGTCAATGTGTTTGGACTTTGACGAACTTCGGTTGTTCTTAGAATACAATTTTGCAGCCTTATTATCACAATTGATTCTTAATGGTTTCTTAATCCCATTAACAATTCGCAATTGAGTGATAAAATTCCGCAGCCATATCCTTCCTCTCAAGTTCATTTTTCGGACATTGGTGCAAACTAAATTTATCACCTTTTGCCACAGGCGTGTCTCTTGGTGCACAATTGCTCATGCTAAACCTACTTAACTCCTTATCAATGTAGGACTTTTGTGATTGCCCAAGCATACCTCTTGAATGATCTTTATAGATCCGTATACCTAGCACAAAAGATGCATTACCAAGGTCCTTCATGTCAAATTTACTGAATAGAAACCGCTTGGTTTCATGCAAGAGTTTTACATCACTACTAGAAAGTAGAATATCATCTACATATAACACCAAGATAATGAATTTGCTCCCACTGAACTTGAGATATATGCATTGATCAATGGTGTTCTCCATAAAACCAAATGAAGTAATCACCTGATCAAACTTTCAGTACCATTGTCGTGATGCCTGCTTTAAACCATATATGAACCTTTTTTAATTTGCATACAAGTTGCTTTGAATCATTAGACTCAAAGTTCTCCAGTTGCACCATGTATATTATCTCATCAATATTACCATTAAGAAATGCAGTTTTAACGTCCATTTGATGCAGCTCTAAATCATATCGAGCTACAAGTGCCATGATGATTCTAAAGGAGTCCTTTGACGAAACCGGTGAAAAGGTCTCCTTATAATCAATGAAGGTCTATACCTAACACAAACATTAATATTCAGTCTTTGGACAAAAATATTAACTTGTAATTGGTATCCTTTTACAAAATTAGTTCACAACTAACATACAACAAGTAGGATAAACTTTATGTCACATATTTATGACTATTTTATTTATTATTATATTAAAATAATATTCCTTTGGGCCGATTATTTTAAATAATAATAATAATAACATGTTTAGATATTATAAAATAAACAAATTATATAATATAAGTTACTTTGGCAACTAATACACATAATTCATTTATTTTAAAATATTAAACACAAATATAATAAGTTATTAATTTATTTCCTTACAAGAAAGAGCCGATTGAAATTTGAAACAGGTTAATCCATCATGTTTCCTAAGAAAGAGGATTCCAAGAAATTTATAAACTGAATGATCAGCAAATGAAACAGGCTTATTCCTACTATCCTCTTGCATGCATGTGATATAACCAGAGTATATTATCTTTAATGTGATCTTTAAAAGGTTCGGTTATGTCCATAAAAATTCCTTTAAAAATTGCTTGCATGGAGGGTCTGGCCCACTGGTCATTAAGGTAGCTGGCTTGGGCCATGAATGGGCGTGTGTGGCCCATTGATAATTAAAGCCTATTTTGGAATGAGGTTGTTTGCCCGCTTGCCTATCTCTTTGTAATATTCCATGCCAATATTTTATCAAATATTTTGTATCATTTCTTTACTCACTTTATGGCTTAGGATCTGTAGTTGAAAAGATTGTAGGTTGATCACAAAATTAAAATACCCATATACTTCACATGACCATCAAGTTGGTTTCTATCAAAATTCTAGAATTTTGATATTTCCTTTCACATTACTCAACTAAAAAGGCACTGGGAAATGGCACCAATGGACGCCGGCAGCAGCATCATCAGCGGCGCCGGAGCCATCTTCGCCGTTGACGGCGAAACGCCACCAAACGACGCCATAGCGCTTCCTCCGATCACCAGAGTCAGCGTTAAAACGGCGCCATAACGGTGGGAATCAATGGCGTCAACACAGTGCCAAAATTGTGGGAGAATGATCCCCGAACGACGCCTAGAACGGATGCCTGCAATGCCCAAAATCGACACTTCTCATCGGCATCTGAAACTCCTGAAGAATAGCGTCTGCATGCCGTCTAGATCGCCTGAAATGGCGCTTCTAGAGCGCCTGAAATGTGGCCCCTTGAATGCGCCTAGCATGGCGCTTGAAGCACGCCTGAAACGGCGTTGCAAACGACACTGCAAATCGCAGCTCCAATGGTGCCGGAATGATGGCTGAGACGCGCCTTGAATGGCGCCTGAATGGTGCCTGAAGCGCGCCTGAAATGACGTCCCTCACCGGGGTCTGATGGCCCTTGAACGGCGTCTGAACGCCTATAAGGAGGCCTGCAAAAGCGCCTTAAATGATGTCTTTTTAACGCCTAAAACGACGCCAGAACGACGCCTTTTCCGACTGCCATACTACGCGTCGCAGCGCCCAGCGCTGCTCTAACCGCCTGACATGTACCAAAACGACACTACAGCAGTGTTGCCGTGCCCGACCACCCCTCATCTTCACCCAGTCGCACCCATGGCCGACAGACAACACAAGCCACCCCCACCATTAAATAATTTTGATCCAAAGGTGGCGGGGCTTTCGAAAATTTCCAATTGTAGGACAAAACAATTCCAATTTGGGAGATCGGAATGGTTTCTAGGTTTTGGCTATCTAGAATTCATGTTGGCAATTTCTTAATGATCAAACATGAGGCTCCGGTACCAATTGAAAGTAATTCCATTGCAAATCCCATAACATCATACAAGAATTATATGTTTAATCAAGTGAAGAAATTATGCCATAAATTTCTATAAAAAGGGAACCAACCTGAATCCATTTATACGTTTGATGAAGATGTATTGATCTTCTAAGGTTGTGGAGGGCACCACGTTTCTCAGTATTCTCTCTGGTGATGGGAGCGGGAAAGAATGAGTTCTGTTTTTTTATTCAAAAGATGTGATCATCTGAAGAACAAACACTTAACCTTTATATACCCTCCTGCCTTATGGACCATACCCTTTGGGTTATTAGGCCTCATGAGTATTAGGTCCATCATCTAAGGCCCGTGATGACATTGGGCTTTACACATAAGGTGACTCATACTTTAGATCAATCAACAATCATATATATATATGGATAGCTAAATCCTGAACAATGGTTAATATGTTGTGGGTCCACATTTATTCTAACAATAACATTTAGTTGTTCATGATTTAAATGGTAGTGGACATGATTACAAGGAGAGTAGGGGCTCTTATTTACTCCAAAGGCTCTTCTATCTCCTTATAAGAGCTTCATAATCAATTGATAGCCATGAAGAATTTACCCAAATTTACCTTAAATGGTATTAGAAAGATTACAATTTACAAGGAAGTGGTGGTTGGTATCATTCTAGAGGCTCTTCCATATCCATTGAAGAGTTTCGTTGTCAATTGCTAAACCAATGGAGAATTTATTTGGTAAGACATCACTTACCTTGAACCCATTCCCATTACTTCAAACCTCACTTAGCATTCCACATATATGCGAGGCTCTTTTCCATTCAATCAAATGATGGATTTTTATTTTTTTTATATTTCATAAATTTTGTGAATCATACACTTAAAACTTGTGGTTGAGTAAGTTTTTCTTTGAATTTCAAGGCATTCCACACCCCCTCACTCCTTACACACTACAACATAATAGGACATCTAAATGAATACATCTTCATATCATTGAAATTGGATTAACTTTGTTGCATCATGCATGTCTTCCTCTTTCTTTTGGTCTCATGCATTCCAAACAATTTCTCATTTAATCAATTATTTTCCAACTCTTGAAAAACTCTTTTTCCTCCCACTCAATTTAAAAAGGCTTTAGGTCTTTGATTGTTTATGTTATCCCTGGTTAAAATCTTATTCTTTTACAAACTCGAAACCAAGTCTCACCCGGGCATCTTTCTTTGCTTTTTCTCAAACCAAAGTAACTTTAAATGTTTTGATCCTCACACACGAAATATTTTTGTGTCTCAACATGTTTATTTTGTTGAAAACATGTTTGATAGTTTTTTTCCATATGTTTAATCTCTATTATCAATCCACTCATGTTCTTGTATCATCATCTAGGTAACCAAAGCACACAACTCTATCAATCAAGCCTTAACCACAAAACCATTAACCTTGTTTAACTCACTACCTTATGATGCCTCCAATGAAGGTAACTTGTCAAGTTCTCCATCCACCTCTTCTTCTAATCCCTCCAACCCAAGCCAACATCCAGTTTACTCCTCAACCCCTCCCTTTTTCATAGACCTCCCACATCACAAAATATTCGTCTTTGGAAACACAATCCCAAAATAGTATCTTAAGCCTAAAATTTTGAATACAATCACCAAACATTTGTTGCTCAAAACCTTGAACCTACCTTAGTCTCTCAAGCTCTCAAACACCCTAAATGGTGAGTAGCAATGTCTATTGAATTTAATGCTTTGCTTCAAAATAGAACTTGGGACCTTGTTTACTAGTAGCAAATCAGAATTTAGTTGGTTGCAATTAGGCATTTCGCATCAAAAGACACCTTAATGGGAGCATTGAGTGCAATGAAGTAAGTCTTGTTGCAAGGGGATTTCATTAAAGACCTGAAGTTGACTATCATGACAATTTTAGGACGATTGTGAGACTTAGCACAATTCAGGTCATATTTTGCATAACCTTTGCTCATGGTTAACTTATTTGTCAACTCAATGTCCATAATGCTTTTCTCTATCTGTCACTTCATGAAAATGTATTCATGTCTTAATCACTTTGATTTATTAATATTAATCATCCTTCACATGTTTGCAAGATTTATAAGGCTATCCATGGTCTCACATAAGCTCCTCATGCTTGGTATCAAGAACTTAGCAAGTTTTTTGTATTCTTTGGATTTTAGATCTCCAAATTTGACACTACACTGTTCATCATCTACTTATTTATGTGAAAAAGCTTATTGTCATAGTCACGACTCCATTTTAAAGTTTATGTCAAGTATTTCTCATTAATTCTTGATTAAAGGTCTAGAATCTCTCCACTATTTTCTTGGGATTGAAGCAGTTCTTATTAGAAATGTTTACTTTCTCTTTCAATATATACACGTCCGGATATATGTGTGCGTGTGTATATATATATATATATATGTTATAATTGTAGTAATGAATGTCACCACATTAATGTTAATTAAGTATTATTTATGACTTCCATTAATACTCATTAATGGAAGCCGTTAATGTTATTTATGAGTTTCATTAATATTCATTAATGGGGATATTAATGGAAGCCATTTGGAAAGCCTATAAAAGGGCTTCCCGTCTCCTGTAATACAAATCCCGAGAAAAAGAAAGAAAAATTCTTCCTCTCATTCTCTCTCTCTCTTTTCATTCTCTCAACTCTCTTCTTTGATTTCTTCTTCCTTATTATATATCAAAGTAAGATATATTTCATCTCTACTACTTTGATTTGCATTGTATTTGTCCTTGTTTTACAACACGTTATCAGCACGAATTGCTCTGAAGGTAATTCTCGTATCTTAAACTTGAAGTTATTTATATAGAATAAAATTTTGCATATTTATATTATTGTTGATTTGTTTTGTTACATATTGTTAAAAGTTATAAACAAATTATTTGATTTTGTTTATAATCAAAGTTATACCAATGCTATAAAGTTATTATAACTGATTCTAATAATATTGTTTTGTCATATATATGAAATTATTTTACAATGTCGAATATCACAAAACTCGAATTTGTGGCACTTGACATTTCGGGAAAGAAATATCTATCTTGGATCCTTGATACTGAATTACATCTTGATGCAATGGACCTTCGAGCTATGATCAAACAAGGAAATCAAGCATCCCTGTAGGATCACGCAAAAGCATTTATTTTCCTTCGTCATCATCTCCATGAAGGTTTTTTTTATAAAAAAAAATAGCTTTTGATGAAAAATCACCAGTCTCATCCAACTAGATTTGAATCATTCCCTGAAGTGAATGCAATATCGTCCCAAACTCGTGGACGTGGATGAGAACGTGATTGTGGTCGTGAAAGAAATCCCCGATACCATGGTTCTTATAGTAATAATTCTCAGAAAATGAAAGCCTCATTGCACCACCAAAAGTGGAACAATACGAAATGGAACAATACTGAGGCAAAACAAGAAAATGGGAAGCGTTTACAAGATAAACCTCCTAAGAATCATGAGAATAATTGTTATAGATGTGGTATTAAGGGGTATTGGTCACGTACCTGTCGTACGCCCAAACATTTGGTCGACCTTTACCAAGCATCAATAAAAGTTAAAGGAAAAGAGATAGAGATGAACTTTATCGATAGTGATGGATTGGACCTAACCTACTATGACATTGATTTTTTTTTTAGGTCCCAATGAAAAAACAGACCATTTGATAAATGATGAGAAAATTAACATTGATTGATAATACTTTATATATGAAATAATATATTATTATGTCTTATATTTACATCTGATTTACTTTGTTATTTACATTATGCCTTGTTTTTTTTTGTTATATCTGAAATCCATGTGTTATTTGGTCTCAAGATGAATGAGGATGATGTATGTCTCGCAGACTGTGCGACCACGCACACAATTCTTCGAGATAAAAAATATTTCATCGAATTGACATTAATAAAGGCTAATGTAAGTACCATATCTGGTATTATAAACTTAGTTGAAGGCTCTAGAAGAGCAAACATAACGTTGCCAAATGGAACTAGATTCCATATAAATGACGCTTTATATTCTAGCAAATCCAGAAGAAATTTGCTCAATTTTAAAGATATCTGCAGAAATGGATATCATATTGAAACTATGAATGAAGATAATGTAGAATATTTTTACATTACTTCCATTATATCTGGCCAGAAGCTTATAATGGAAAAATTGTCAGCTTTCTCCTCTGGGTTGTATCATACAACTATAAAGCCTATTGAATCATATGTTGTCGTGAACCAGAAGTTCAATGACCCAAAAGTTTTTGTCCTTTAGCATGATAGGCTAGGTCACCCAGGGTCTTCAATGATGCGTCGAATAATCGAACACTCACATGGGCATCCATTAAAGAACCAGAAGATTCTTTCGCCCAATGAATACTCATGTGCTGCCTGCTCACAAGGTAAATTGATAATCAGACCATCTTTTACTAAAGTCATATCTGAGTCACCAATCTTTTTAGAAAGAATACATGGGGACATATGTGGGCCTATCCATCCACCATGTGGACCATTCTGTTATTTTATGATCTTAATAGATGCTTCTACTAGGTGGTCACATGTTTGTCTCCTTTCTACACGTAACGTAGCCTTTGCTAGACTCCTTGCACAAATAATCAGATTACGAGCACAATTTCCAGATTATCCAATTAAGACAATACGTCTTGATAATGCTGGCGAATTTACTTCTCAAACATTCATTGACTATTGCATGTCAATAGGGATAAATATTGAGCATCCTGTTGCTCATACTCATACCCAGAATGGTTTAGCAGAATCCTTCATCAAACGTCTCCAATTAATAGCTCGACCATTACTAATGAAAACCAAATTACCTACTTCCGCCTGGGGACATGCTATTATGCATGCTGTAGCTTTAGTCCGTATTCGACCTACAACTTACCATGAATACTCCCCTTCACAACTTGTGCTTGGAAAACAACCAAATATCTCTCACTTACGAATCTTTGGTTGTGCAGTATATGTACCAATTGCACCTACACAACGCACTAAAATGGGTCCCCAACGAAGACTTGGGGTTTATGTAGGTTTTGATTCTCCATCTATCATAAGATATCTTGAACCTTTGACAGGCAATGTTTTTACAGCCCGCTTTGCTGATTGTCATTTTAATGAGAGTGTTTTCCCATCATTAGGGAGAGAAAAGTCGATTCCTGAAGAACGACGATAAATTAGTTGGAAGACATCTACTATGACCTATCTTGATCCTCGTACAAATCAATGTGAACTAGAAGTTCAAAGGATCATTCATTTGCAAAATCTTGCAAATCAATTACCAGATGCATTCATTGATACAAAGAAAGTGACAAAGTCACATATCCCGGCTGCAAATACTCCAGCACGGATTGATGTCCCTGTAGGACAGTTAACAAATAAATCTAAGATACGCCTGAAGCGTGGTAGACCTGTCGGCTCAAAGGATGTAACTCCCCGGAAGAGGAGAACCCAAGAAAAACTTGGCACTTTAGAAGAGGCACAAATAATGCAGAAAGCCCCTGAAGAGGTACATATTGAACAAGAAGCCCCCAAAGAGGCACAGGTACCTGAAAATTGTGAGATCTCAGTAAGTTATGTACAAACGGGAGAAAAATGGGATCGAAATAATATTGTTATTAACAATATTTTTGCTTTCCAAGTGGCCTTTGATTTCATAAGAAATGATGAAGATCCCGAACCATGAAATGTGGAAGAATGTCGACATAGAAATGATTGGCCAAAATGGAAAGAAGCCATACAGGCAGAATTAAACTCATTAACAAAACGAGAAGTTTTTGGACCTGTAGTCCAAACACTTGAAGATGTAAAGCCTGTTGGGTACAAATGGGTATTTGTACGAAAGCGCAATGAGAATAATGAGATCATAAGATATAAAGCGCGATTAGTAGCACAAGGTTTCTCGCAGAGACCTGGTATTGACTACGAGGAAACATATTTTCCCGTCATGGACGCAATCACATTTCGTTTCTTAATTAGTTTGGCAGTCTCAGAAGGACTGGATATGCGTCTCATGAATGTTATTACAGCATATTTATACGGATCCATGGATAATGATATATACATGAAAATCCCCGAAGGATTTAAATTGCCTGATGCAAATAATACAAAGCCTCGTAGCATGTACTCAATCAAGTTACAACGATCCTTGTATGGATTAAAGCAATCTGGACGCATGTGGTACAATCACCTTAGCAAATACTTGCTAAAAGAAGGGAATGTGAATAACCCTATATGCCCATGCATCTTCATTAAGAAATCAGAAACCGGATTTGCAATTATTGCAGTGTATGTTGATGACTTAAATCTTGTTGGAACTCCTGAAGAGCTCACAAGAACAACAAATTACTTGAAAAAGGAATTTTAGATGAAAGATCTTGGAAAAACAAAATTTTGTCTCGGCCTGCAGATCGAACATTTTCCAAATGGAGTTTTAGTACATCAATCCACATACATTAAGAAAGTTTTAAAGCGTTTTTATATGGATAAAGCGCATCCTTTAAGTTCTCCAATGGTTGTCTGATCACTTGATGTGAAAAAAGACCCATTTCGTCCTTGCGAAAAGGATGAAGAGTTACTTGGTCCTGAAGTACCATATCTTAGTGCTATTGGTGCACTTATGTATCTTGCCAATTGTACACGTCCAGACATTGCTTTTTCTGTCAATTTATTAGCAAGATACAGTTCCGCTCCAACTCGAAGACATTGGAATGGTATCAAACATATATTGCGTTATCTTCGCGGAACTACTGATATGGGTTTATTTTACTCAAGGGAATCAAAGCAACAATTGCTTGGATATGCAGATGCAGGATATCTTTTAGATCCACATAAAGGCAGGTCACGAACAGGGTATGTGTTTAATTGCAATGGTACTGCTATTTCATGGAGATCTGTCAAACAAATAATGGAAGCCACATCATCAAATCATTCAGAAATACTGGCAATTCATGAAGCAAGTCGTGAATGTATATGGCTAAGATCTATAATCCAGCATATTCGGGAATCATGTGGACTCTCCTCTATCAAAGGTGACCCGACAACATTATTTGAAGATAATGCTGCATACATTGCACAAATAACAGGGGGTTATATTAAAGGAGATAGAACTAAACACATTTCACCAAAATTCTTTTATACACATGAACTCCAGAAGAGTGGTGAAATTGATGTGCAACAAATACGCTCAAGTGATAATCTAGTAGATTTATTCACAAAATCATTGTCAACCTCAACATTCAAGAAGTTAATACACAGGATTGGAATGCGTCAACTCAAGGATATCGACATAAGGGGGAGTATGCTTGTAAAAGGGTGTTAGTGTACTGTACTCTTTTTCCCTTCGTCCAGGTTTTGTCCTACTGGGTTTTACTGGCAAGGTTTTTAACGAAACAGTCCTAATATATCAAGAAAAGAATATTGTACTCTTTTTCCTTCGCTAAGTTTTCCTATAGGGTTTTTTACTAGCAAGGTTTTAATGAGGCATATTCTTTCAATGTGGTGGACATCCAAGGGGGAGTGTTATAATTGTAGTAATGAATGTCACCACATTAATGTTAATTAAGTATTATTTATGACTTCCATTAATACTTATTAATGGAAGCCATTAATATTATTTATGAGTTTCATTAATATTCATTAATGGAGATATTAATGGAAGCCATTTGGAAAGCCTATAAAAGGGCTTCCCGTCTCCTGTAATACAAATCCCGAGAAAAAGAAAGAAAAATTCTTTCTCTCATTTTCTCTCTCTCTTTTCATTCTCTCAACTCTCTTCTCTAATTTCTTCTTCCTTATTATATATCAAAGTAAGATATATTTCATCTCTACTACTTTGATTTGCATTGTATTTGTACTTATTTTACAACTATATATATATATATATATATCAATTCAACCTTTTTACTTATAAATAGAGAACTGTCATAGATTTTATTACTAGTTTCACTTCATGTTTATACAATATTTAATTCTATCCCATCAATCCATATCAATTACATACTTTTGCAGTGGTCACTAAAATCAAGTCATTTTAGTACAAAACTTAATAATTTGAAAGGTGCTACCTAAAGCCAGTCAAATAATGAGTATCTTCATCATCAGAATGGTGTTCTTTTAAAGGAAATTATCAAAACTTCTGGTCATATGTAAACAATTCAGGATAATATTCAGTAACCAAAATGACGATACAAAATACGTTGAACTTCATCACCCAAGGATAGGCGTATTTGTGAATATAATAAGACTATCTTGAGGCCGAGGGGCCAGAGGATCGACGTTGACAGCTAACTCATTGATTCGTATTCAAGTGCCTCCAATAATGGAGAGGATATGAATTGAATTTGGTAATCCTTCCAAATAGAGAGACAATACGGAACGGAAGTTAATGACGGTGACGCTATCCTTTTCACATTAGGAAAAAAGTGACAGAATTGTGACTTATGAAATATTTATGGGGTCTGTCCTGTCTGGCTTAACAACGCAGTTCATAATTGGACTCACCTACATCCACATTCCATGCATTTTTGGCAATAGCTCCACCCCTAAACCTATAACCAAACATTTCAACTTCCAGCCATGATTGGCGTACAGGCCATATTCAATTTTCTGGTCACGTGGGTGGGTCTATCATTTTTCACTGATATAAACCACTTCAATTAACGTAACAATAAATGGCCTCAAAAAAAAAAAAAAAAAAACCTCTTTGTAATGCGTTGGCCATCCTAAAGCATCCTTCCCTCTCAATTCTCTCTCTACCTCTTCATTGTCTTTATAAATTATGGAGACTCACGATTTCACCTAACCCCACGTTGCTCATAAAAATCTAACATGGAAGTGAAAGAAGATGGAAACGTGTAAAAAAAACAAAAGGGTATCTTTCTGTATGCCACCGCAGAAAATCTGCCAAAAAGAACGAGGACCAGTGGACCACAAAGAAAGTGACCATGGGACATTAATCAAACAACACTACTTATAAACGAGTTCCTTCGTTTACTGGAGGGGACATGGTCGTAGAAATGTCAACAGTTATGTCTAGCCTCACATGTTCAGATCTATCTCCTTGCCTGAATCAACGACATCGCCGGCTTTGCAAATCCTACTCTTTATTTTTCTCTTCACGTCGTGTTCTTAAGATCAAGCACCAAAGCCCCATCTTGGGAAATCAAGAATCATACCAATTCAACATCCCATTCGAGTTCAATGCTAGATACAAAGCCATTAAGTAAGCTTCCCGATTCCATCTCTGTATTTCCCTTCTCTGCCTTGGATCTTTCAAGCTTGATAGCATTTCTTACGGTTCTGTGGTTCGTTGACCCTGCAATTCTGAAGGGCAAAGGGAGAGTCAGACGATCTCCAACCAGAGGATCCAGTTCCACCGGAAAAACGGTCTTCCCCTGAATGGTGAATTTTTTTATTTAGAGTTTCGGCTTTCTGCTGCTATGATTACTGAATTGGAGAGAGTGTTTTTGTCTGAAAATGACCATCTCTTTTTTCGATACATAGGAAGAAATGGATGGTGGTGATAACGTTATCTATAATTCTTCCTTCATATAGGCACAAATGGGGACCATTAGTTTTCCTTCGAAGTAAGCATAAAGGCCAAGTTGCTAAATACGGTTGTAAATAGGCTTTGATTTCCTTCAATTTTGTTGACCCTGTGTTGTTATTGGATGCTCAAGGTAAGGTGGACGAAACCATAGAAACAGTGGAAACTGTGACGGATATTACTGAAGATTTGGGTGAGGATGTAGAGAAGGTAGCTGAGGCATTGGAAAACAAGATTCCTGACCAGGAGGCAAAACTCAAGGAAGCTGTGGAAACAATTGACCGTCTAGCGAAAGATGTAGTGAAGGAGACTGAAGAAGCCAAACGACTCATTCAAAAGGTTCCACCCATCAGATCTCTCTCTCTCTCTCTCTTTTTCGTGGTTTCTTTTCCTCCATTGCAAAATTTCTTGCAACTACCACTTCTCTGTCATTAGCAAATCAGTGTGAGTTACCCAAGTGCCAAGTGCCTAGGTCCTGTAAATCCAAATACCTCTTCTTGTGTTCATTTTTAAATTTATGGTTCCTATTCTTTCAAATGTGTTAGAATTAGAGCCAGGAAGGAGAAAATGGGTGACATCTTAGAAGGTAAGAACTGGGAAATGCGAACCCACCAGGTTATGTGCCTTAAAAAATGGAGATGTTATGAATTGAAGAAGGCCAAAAATGGAGTCAGCCAGTAGTGAGCAAGAAGAGCTTGCCAGATCACTGTGCAAATTAATGTGGCCCAACCCAAGTGCTGCAAATCAATCAGCAGCTGATTTTCTACTGGACCAAACAGAATCTGGTGGCAAATGACAGAAGGCACTGTCTACTCGCCATAAATACTGCTACGGGTGCCAACTTCAATCAAATACTGACCAGCCTGGTTTACAATTTTTTTTTTTTTAATTTCATACTAACTGTATTATCATCTGTAAAGCATTCCATCATTCCATTTATTTTGATTTGGACAAAAAAAAGAAAGAAAAAAACTCATTGTAGTGAGAAGAGATTTTGTATGTGGGGTTCTAATTCTTATCTTTCCTGGAAGTGCAGGTGGAGGACGCTGAGAAAAAGGTGGAGAAAATTGTGGGAATTGAGGAGGAGAGAGAAAAGAGATAGAAGGTTTTGTTTGGAATTGTTGTACCCTTTTTGAGAAGAAAAATCGACAATATTATTATTAGTGGAATGGTATTATGGTAGCCATTTTCACTGAGCAATCCTGCAAGACTCATTCTTATAGCTTGAATTCTATTTGTTAGGGAAAAGAATTAGCCAATCGTAGACTATAAACCAATTTTAATTGGTGTTCTTTTCTGTTTTAAAAATAGAAAATAATAATTTTTATATAAGATTTAAAAATTTTAAATGCTCATATTGAAGAATTAAAAAAATATAAAAATTATTAAAAAATTGAGATTCTATAAAATTTTTACTAACTCAAATTAAATTTTTTTTTAAATCTATTATTACTTATACATACCATTTTCATCCATTTAGATTAATAATGTCCAAAAAAAAAAAGGTATAATATTGATATTTAAGAAGTTTTGAGGGTAATTTATCCGATTTTAAATATGATGGAATAATGTGTAAAATACTAAAATAAAATACGGAGGTAAAATATTTTAAACCAAAAAAGAAAAAAAAAAGGACTAGCATCTTATCCAAACTAGGGTTTCATTTCATCTTTTGGGAAAAAGTGAAAGTAAAGTTAAGGTAATAATTTTTAAAAAGTAATATTAATATTATAAAAATTATGTAAAATATGTAATAAATTTTTACACAATATAAAAGTTTTAGCACAAGTAACAATATTCTAATTTTCATATTAAACTTTTTTTTAAATTATAATATTTTAATTTTTTTAGTTATAACTTTTTAATAAAATTAATGAAATAAATATAGGAAAAATGTTTTTGACTTTCTAGGAGTGAATCAAAACAAGACCCTAAAATGAAGTGTGCCTCCTCGATTATAATTTATACCAAGGATTTAACATTTCATGATTCCCCGAACTCATCACTTTCTAAAAGTCAATTGGACTAGTAAATGGAAATTTGCCGTTTTCTTTTTTTCTTTTATTAGCCAAAAGCAATTTGAATAATACTATTATTTTTATTTTCTTTTTTCTTTTTTGTTAAATATACATACACATAGCTTCTCATACAAGTCAAAAAATGATTAGATGGGAAGTATTTTTTTTTGTTTTTTGTTTACTTTTGTATTAATTTTTTGAAAATTAGAAGATTTTTTTAATAAAATTAGCCAGATATCAATGAGGTGTTTGAGCCATGAATACATTTCCAGGAAAGTAAGACGTGGGGTTTGGGGTTGGTTGGGGTGGCTTGCATGGGAATCTATCCTATAACAGATGTTAGTTTGTCTCAACAAGCAAGGGAGGTATTTCCCATATAAAGAAACACAAAACCCCACAAACCCAAGAATTTAAAATCTCCATTTACTTTATTTCTTCCTCTATTCTACCTAATCCTTCTTTCATCACCAACCCCGTTTCTTCCTCTTCCTTTCTTTCTTGCACGCCTCAAACTGGACTCTCTTACTTTTTCCGTTTTTTTTTTTTTTAAAAAAAAAAATTAAGTACTCATCAGCAACATAGCAAAGTGAAATAGTGATGGCTGGATTGTCATGGAACAGTCCCAACCTGTGGTTGAGAGGTTTAGAAGGTAGGAATGAGGGGAAGAAGGGGGAGGTGATTTATCATCAGTCCGGGATGGAGCTAATGCAGAACTGCGATCTCCCTCCACCGGTTAAGGTGTTTGCAGGGTCAGATAAAACGGTCATATCATCCATGGATAGGATATGCAGCATGATGGGGCGAGAAGATGGAACAAGTGATGAGACAAATATGGAGCTATTAAGGGCGCTGCACCTTTCACAAACACGGGCTAGAGAGGCGGAGAGGAAGGCTGCGCTTATTGCAAAGGAGAGGGATTCTATTTCCAATGCTCTGCTGGAGGAGTCTCTGCAGTTATTGGCGTATCGGCAGTGGGTAAAATTGCTCGAGTTTCAAGTTTCGAAGTTGCAATCCCTGCAAACGAAACACCAAGAGCAATGGAGTTTTGTTGGGATGGGAGGATCAACCATGGGGGAAGATGACAACGAGGGGGGGATGGGGGGCCGCGGTGTGACATGGATTATGGCTTTGGCGTTTTGTTTGGGTATTGCATTTGGCTGCAAATACTTGTTTTGAATTTTCACTTGTTTTATTTTTTCCTACATCTCTGCTCTGTATGGGTTGCTTGGAAACATTGCAACATGTCGGCAAACAAAAGGGCAGGGCAGAACACATAATATATGTTTCAAATTTTCTGATGTAAATGAAATCAACTCTCAATTCTCAAACAGTATATTCTAGAGACCAAAGAGCAGAATATACCAAATATCGGTTAGTTTCTTTGATGTTTGCTAAAGAGATGGTTAGGTCAGGCAATTTTCCCAATTGGGTATTGTGCAGTGGCACCCAGACCCCACGTGCCCTCCCTCGGAGCACTTGCAAAAACCCCATATATATATATATATAGAGAGAGAGAGAGAGCATTCCCCAAGCATATATATAGAGATATGTTAAACTACTGGGATATACATGCAGGAGTATATACCTAATCTATACATTTCGGAATATGTACAGGCGATTTAAATCTATATATGTGAATCTATTAACATAACTAGTTAATGTTGAATTCATATGATGGCCTGGTGTACAGACCTCAAATGGCTGTAGCAGTCATCACTGCTCTCAAAGAACTCCAAACATCCCCAGCAAATATGCCTGCCACACCTACACTCAACATGGTTGCATCCATCCACTTTCTCTATGATGTACCCACAAATAGGGCAGCTCTTTACGTGCTCTTTCCCCTTGCACCACTCCTTCAGCGACAAGTCAGGATCCTCCTTGAATTCCTGATACCTCTCACATGATATATATGGATGATACTCGGAGTGACACCTAGTACATGTCTCTACAAAACATGCCCCACAGACAAATGGTTCGCTAGTCATTGAAGAACTTGCCACTCGATAAACTGAAGGACAGTCAGGTGATGGACAAAACTTGTAAGCACCACCACTAGATGCAACAAATGCCCCTAAAGAAGCCCTAAAAAGCTCCTCCAATTTATCACTAGACAATAGAGATTTCAGGTCTGTAAGCCAAATAGGAGTCCTGCAACCTTCATGGGTACAGCATACAGGGAAACTGTCCTGGCTTTTGATGGCTGACTCGCATTGCTCTACCAAGCACAACCTGCAGAATTTATGTGCACAGGCTTCAAGACAATAACCATCCTCTACTTCACACAAGCAAATGGGGCAGGCAGCTTCATCATCAGGCCTTTCATCCGAACTACCACTCTTCTGTGCAATCTCATAAACTATGTCTTGTACTTTTTGCTTCAACTCTTTGTTACCATGAATGTAGATAATATGACGGCGGGTATTCAGAGTAAACTCAGCCCCAGGTACCTTCTCTTTGAGCCCATGGAGGTCTGGCCCAAATTTCTTAACCACTTCCTTCATCAAGTCACCAGGCAGATCTCCACCTCGGAGATGGATTTCAAGTTGCTTGCTGTCATGTAGGGCTAGAAGGGACTCAACTAATTTCTGTTTTGCCACAGCAATCTTTTCTGAAGGACCAAAAACCCTTACGCTAATACTATGCCTGTCAAAGAGAATGTAGGTTTCTGTCTCTCGCTGAAGTGATTTCATGAGCATAATGCCATCTCTGGAGAACAGAAGGTGTAGAACGGCTGGAGTGAGGCTGGCATGGTCTACAATTTCCCCCTTCATAAGCTGTTCCAGAGGTCTTCTCATCTCAGCCACAGTTTTAGTAGCATTTGCAGATATCTTCACACGATAGGAACCATTCTCATTCCTGTCTAGATTGCATTCTGCCCCTGGAATAAGACAATTCATACCCATCAGCATTAAATTATCGCAGAACATTTTATGATGTCTCATATTAATATACTTTCCACAATCAAATCAATGGGATTTAAAGAACCATTTAAGACTCCAGAAGCTTACAAATTACATAGGAACAGAAAAATCACTAGTTTCACAGAAATACCATCCAAAAAGTTAAAACCTCAATAAAATGAAAAAGGCTGAGCATAAAATTGGTTGACCATGCAAGATAATCAGTTCATTGAAATATTTGGGCACTAAATATGACAACCTAGCATCAAATTTTACGCCACGCTGTAGAAATTCCACCATGAAAACAATTCTGAGATTATCACAGCACTCTGGATAGATTCAAAACTAGGCCACTTAATCTCTTTTAAAAGCTTCTGCACCTTTTCTTTGTTCCAGTTCCCAAAAGGGGAAAAAGGGAACAAAACCCCTCAACACTGTTCAGAATGCTGAAAGTATGGTGATAATATCCTTTTGTTAAAAGTCTATACAACTTTTCCAATATTGAAACACATTACACACCCCATACAAAAGGAAGAATTACAAATTCATGCATCTAGCTAACCTTGTTAACTAGCCCATTCTTATAAGTTTGTAACTTAGAACTGAGAGCTTCATAAGAAGCCTGTTAACAAAGCAAACAACAAATGAATGATGATATCTAAAGTTCCCAACTGCCTAAAAGAGAAACAAAAGTAAAGGGTATGATGTACAAGCTAAACAACTAGGGGAAATGAGAGTTTAATTTAGGCCTCAAAGCAAGAAGTGACACCACAGACCAGTCTTCGTTAAACTTCCGTATCTCATACCACATTCATGACAATGAGAAAGCATACTCAATCATAAACATAAATCTGGATGGCATATAACAGCTTTATACCTTAAAATATTTTCAATTCTTGCCTCAACTTCATCTCAGTGAATGAAAAACAGGAGATGAGAACTTTCAGGTATATAGACAGAAAAGTCATTTCAAGCTTTTAAAAATCTATTTTAATATTTTTAATACCTTCTGCCTGGGCAACAGTAAACTAAATCCTGAATATAAGTATACAGAGGCCCTAAGTCAAGGAAGAAATCAAAGAATTTTTTTGCATTGAAACATGAAATAGATCAATAGATTACTAATCAACCGACTTGACATGACTGGTACAACCTGTCTTCCCATCAGCCAGTTAGGGAAACAACTGAATTTTGTCAAGACTGTGCAATGATGTTAAGTTTGTCCACCAAAGGGTTGAGGCCTTTACGGGCTTTTGGTATATATTTTAGTAGTCATATAAATCAATTGATCTAAACAAGACTTGCAAAAAAGTAAGGAATCATTGATGGATAGGAGACAAGAAATCTCCACTCCTTCACCACCTCCTTGTCCTACTTTGAGACCTTAAATGAAGTCACCTTCCTCTGCCTTTCTCAAGAGAATGATAAGAGCCTCCATTACCAACACAAATAAATATGAGAATAGGGGGTTCCCTTAACTCAAACCTCCTGTGCTTTGAAAAAACCAAGAAGAAACACCATCCACTAGAACTAAGAACCTTCTTGTTGAAATGCAAAACTGAATCCAATCAATCCATTTTTTTCCCAAAACCCAGATATCATCTCTAATAGGAAGGTTGATGGGGGAAAGCCTTTTAAAGTTTATTCAAGGAAGAAAGGGAAGACCTAAGTAAACTTTAAGTAGGATTAATATAATTAGAATTTGAGTCATGATAGGTTATTAGAGTCCTAGTAGACTTTGGATTTCTTAGAGAAGCCTATAAATAGGCTAATCAATGTAAATCAAAGGGATGAATTTTGATAAATAATATTATACTTTCTTTCATTGCAAGGTTGCAACCCTCAATGGTGAGACTCCATTGATTTTCTTCTAGGTGAGACTCCTAGAAGGCCTTAGTGAGACTCTAAGGTTTTCCATCTTTTCTTCATTGTTTCTTCTTTCTCTCTATTTCTTATCTTATAATTTTCTCTACCATAAAGTTTATTCCTTGTTCCTCTCCTTACACCCTAAAAATAAAACCCTAGCCCACCTACCCTTGAGTGTAGGCAACCATCCTAGGGTTGTCCTACATCAAAGGTGCATTTACATGGTCATAAGGTTTTTCAATGTATAACTTATAGACAACTTCCTTTCTACGATTCCTCAATCTTGAATCTATAGTTTCATTGACTATTGGAACCACATCTAAGGTTTATCTCCCTTCTATTAACACATAATGAGACTAATACCACTTACCCAATCACTTTCTTTGGTCTATTTTCAAAAACTTAGAATTTTGCACAAACTACCCAAGGCTAATAAGTCTAAACTCCTTTATATCTTCGACTTCACCTTTTTTTGGAATCGAAACAACAAATCCTAGGCACCAACTTGATGGGTTAGATGATATTGGTAGAAAGTCAAAATAGATGCACCTAGATTTGATAAGAGGATAAACCCTATAGCTTTTCTATGTTGGTTGAATGAAATGGAGGACTACTTTGAGTGGTAGAACTTGTCAAAGATCCAAAGAGCATGTTTTGCAAAACAAAGCTCATCCAGGTTGCTAAACAATGCTCAAAAAAAGTACAAAGATTCTTAGAACACTAATGACAAGAGCCAACTAAAGGTATGGTCTGAAATGAAACAAAAGTAGCGCAAAAAATACATTCTTACTGAATTTAAGAGCGAGATACTAGATCAATGGCTAAACTTGAAAAGGTAGACCTCTAGCATCACTAAATTTGAAGGAACCAATACTGATGTATGATGTTATTGAGGTGTCACAAATGACAGCACTAGGTTTATTATCAAGGGTTTGATGCCAGAAATTAGAAGTGAAGTGAATCTACACTTCCCATAAGCCTTGGAAAAGGCCTATCACAAGGCCTTAGAGTTGGAAAGATTCTATTAAGACCTTAGCTTAATATTGCAATGTTGCATGTCCTATCCACCTAAGAAGTCCACCCAATCCAAAACCTTTTAAATCTTTAAGTCCTTATTAGTGTGTTTTATGTCTGGGAAGTTAAAAGTTGATTGACCATCTTTTTCTTGATTGCCTAATAACTTAAGGGCTTTGACACGGTCTATTTCGACAAGTCAAGATTAATAGGGTCCAACCCAGGAGTATATGTGACACAATGATCTTTTCAAATAGGAGTATAAGAAACCCCATTAAAGGCAAGAACCTTTGGCAAATTGTTTTTCTCATATTACTTATATTACCTTGAACAATGTGCCAAAAAGAGAGATGTTGAAACCTTTGAGGATAAGTAGGGTACATAAAAAATGTCATGAGATCTACTTCACTTTTATTCCTCTTTCTGAGCCTCCTATACCAATGTTTTTAAAGACATTTCTCTCAATGTTATTTAGCCTAATTGGCATTCAGTGTGTAAATCAAAAGGGTTTGGACAACCATGAGAGGAGCTTAGTTAAGACTTAAGGAGATGACATCTATGTATATTTCTATGTGGACTAGACCTTTTTGTGTAGGTTCCTCATATAGTGGAGGAGTTCAATTATCTTTTTATCAAGTTTTTATCAAGTTTTTGTAAATTTTTGGGGAGGACTCCTCATCCTCATGTTCTTTTAATACATAATTAACAAATCTTTTGTTTTTTATTCAAAAAAAAGACAGCTCCGAAAATAGTACCCAATCTAAGTCTAACTACCTCTAGGAATGGCTATCAATCACATCAATGAGTAAGCAAGGAGATCTCTAGCAATTACTTTAGGAATGGGAATACCATTAAGTGCTACCATTATCATGGTAAGGGCACATTACATCACATTACCCTCATCACAAGTTAGATGGTACTTGAGAAGGATAGAACTATAACCAAATGGTTGACCCTTTAGAAAGTCCAATAGATTTTTGAAAGAATTAGATCCCAATGTACATTAATGTCAATGCAAAGGTAAAGTATACCAGATAGTAAGGACAAAGCTCCAAGTCCGGACGACTTTACCATGGTGTTTTGGCTTTTTTGTAGGGAAGTTGTGAAGGTAGAGGTTTTAGGTTTTTTTAGAGACTTCCATGAGGGGGGCAGATTTGTAAAGTCTTTGAATGTTTCTTTCCTAGTTCTTGTCCCTAAGAAGGGAGGTGCAGAAGACTTGAAAGATTTTAGGCCAATTAGTCTTATGGGCAGCCTTTATAAGTTGTTGGCCAAGGTGTTGGCTAATAAACTTAAAAAGGTATTGGGCAAAGTGATTTCGGTGTCCCAAAATGCCTTTGTGGAGGGAAAACAAATTTTAGACGCAGTTTTGATTGCAAATGAGACCATGGACTCAAGATTGAAAAGCAATGAAGGTGGTGTGTTGTGCAAGTTGGATATAGGGAAGGCGTATGATCATGTGAATTGGAAGTTTTTGTCTGCGGTGCTTAGAAAAATGGGTTTTGGGGAGAAATGGATTAAATGGATAGAATGTTGCATCTCTACTGTGAAATTTTCTGTTTTAGTAAATGGATCTCCTTCGGGTTTTTTCAAAAGTTCGAGGGGATTGAGACAAGGAGATCCCTCTCCCCTTATTTGTTCGTGATAACCATGAAGGTGTTTAGTTGTCTATTGAGGAGGGCTGTTAGTGGGGGCTTACTTATCTAGTTGGAGGGTGAGAGGTAGGAGTGGTGAGGGGATTCTAATCTCGCACTTGTTATTTGTTGACGATACTTTGGTGTTTTGTGAGGCGTCTCAAGACCAGATATCCTATCAAAGTTGGCTTCTCATGTGGTTTGAGGCTTGCTCAAGTTTGAGAATCAATCTAGAGAAAAGCGAGTTAATTTTAATGGGTAAGGTGCATAATATAGAAGACTTCGCCTTGGAGTTGGGGTGTAAAGTGGGTGGTCTCCCTTCCTGCTATTTGGGTCTGCCTTTCGGGGGGGCCCTTCAAATCAGGCAGTGTGGGATGGCGTTGAAGAAAGATTTTGAAAAAGGCTAGCAATATAGAAAAGACCATATATCTCAAAAGGAGGAAGACTCATTCTAATTCGTAGCACTTCGTCTAGCATGCCTATCTATTTCATGTCCCTTTTTTGCATGCCAAGACAAGTAAGGTTGAGATTGAAGAAGATTCAGAGGGATTTTCTTTGGGGTGGTGGTGCTCTTGTGTAGAAACCGCATCTTGTTAGGTGGAACACGGTTTGCTTGGAGAAAATGAAAGGTGGTTTGGGTGTGAGAAATCTATCTCTGATGAACATAGCTCTCTTAAGCAAGTGGAATTGGTTGTTTGCCAATGAAAGAGAGGCCTCTTGGAAGCAAGTCATCAGTCACAAGTATGGTGAAGAGGATGGGGGGTGGCGCTCCCATGCAGTGAGTGAGAGGTATGGTGTGGGATTATGGAAAGCAATTAAGAAGGAGTGGAATTATTTGAGTGGTAGGTTGGCCTACCAAGTGGGTAATGGGCAGAGAGTGGGATTCTGGATGGATAAATGGTGTGGAGATAAGTCACTTTGTGAGTCCTTCCCTTCCTCATTCTCCATTTCTTCATCTAAGGAAGTTTGGGTGACGGATGGTTAGAACCCTAATAGTGATGGGGGTGGATGGACCCCTCTTTTCTCAAGGGCCTTTAATGATTGGGAGGTTGAGTTGGTGGAGTGTTTTCTACAAAAGATCCAAGCTTTTAGGGTGCGCAGGGATGTGGAAGATAGAGTGATTTGGATAAATTCGAAGTGTGGGACCTTTTCGGTCAAGTCTTTTTATTCCATCTTGGAGCCCGGAGATTCTCCTTTGTTCCCTAGTGGTAGCATTTGGAGAGCGAGTGTGTCTCCTAAGGTGACTTTCTTTACTTGGGAGGCTTCTTGGGAGAAAGTCTTAACTTTGGACCAACTTCAAAGAAAGGGGCACTTCTTGGAAAATAGGTGTTTTCTATGCCTCTCTGAAGTAGAGACGGTGGATCACCTTCTTCTTCATTGTGTAAAGACTCGGGTTCTTTGGAGTCTTCTCTTCTCCCTCTTTGGTGTGTTTGTTAGCGTTTGGTAATGAGGAGTTTTCGCTCCAAAGATTGAAAAATTCTTTTGTATGTAACCTTTGGTCTTGGGTTAGGGTGTCTATAGATTTGAGTCTTTTGCTTGTAAGCGTCATTGATTGGTTAGGCTCAAAGCGAGGGCAGGTTATGTTTTTTGTTTCTATCCATCCCCTCTAGTTTGAGCCTTTTGGCTTCTTTTATATACTTCTTGTATGCTCTGAGGGCACTATTTTTGGTGTCTCCTCTTTTCTTTATATACATCTTTTCTTTACCTATCAAAAAAAAAAAAAAAGTATATAAGATAGTTATTGATTTTTATTTATTTTTTTTTTTTTTTTTTTTTTGGGGTGGATGGGGAGGGAAAGGGGGTGTGGTTGTTCAATTAATGCCATTTTTGGGGTAGTTGTGTCTAGGATAATTTACAAATTGAGCCACTACAACCATATAGGATAGCATGGGGAGAAAAGACATTCTTACTTGTACCTAGAAGATCTTTAGTTTCTATTAAGGTAGGTTCTTGTTCTGAAAATATATGGTGTAATGTCCTATCCACGGACATGGACCATGTGCTACTAGGATGCCCTTGGCTGTAATGATCTTGATGTCATCCATCATAGGAATAAATGCTGACAAAACTGTCAAAAAAAGGTACACAAGTCTAAATCAAGATCATCTTCTTAGGTTAGCAAAGCCTCATTAAGACATCACAGACCACAACATGGCATCTAAGGCCTCTCACTAGAACTCCTATATCTTTTGAACCACAAGTTGGTACATGAGAGTAGAGAGTTAGGTGGGACAGTTGCTTCAATAGCTAAGGAAGCACTTTTTGATCCAGAAACTTATTTACCTTCAAAAGTTAGCAATTCACTCTTTGAATTTCAAGACATCACTCCTGAAGAGCTTCCTAGTGATTTTCCACCAATGAGAGACATTCATCTTGCCATCAACCTTTTCCTAGGTTGCCAACTTCTGAACTTCCCCTGCTATAAGCTAAAACCTGCTTCAATGGCGAAGGAAGCACTTTTTGATCCATAAAGCTATTTGCCTTCAAAAGTTAGCAATTCACTCTTTGAATCTCAAGACATCGCTCCTAAAGAGCGTCTTAGTGATTTCCCATCAATGAGAGACATTCATCTTGCCATATACCTTTTCCTAGGTTGCCAACTTCTGCACTTCCCCTACTATAAGCTAAAACCTGCTTCAATGGCTAAGGAAGCACTTTTTGATCCAGAAACTTATTTGCCTTCAAAAGTTAGTAATTCACTCTTTGAATTTCAAGACATCATACCTGAAGAGCTTCCTAGTGATTTCCCACCAATGAGAGACATTCATCTTGCCATCAACCTTATCCTAGGTTGCCAACTTCTGAACTTCCCCTACTATAAGCTAAAACCTACTTCAAGGGATAAGATCAACAAACAAATAAAGGGACTCTTAGAAAAAGGGTTCATTAAGCATAGCCTTGGCCTTTGTGTTGTACCTATCCTATTAACCCCTAAGAAAGATCAGATCTTTTTTTTTATAGGCAAAGAAAGATCAAATCTTAGAGAATATGTGTCAATTTTTTTTTTTTTATCAATAAGCAATATATATATAGCAAAGAGGTGCTAAAGAAGCAACTCACAGAGTTACAATTTAGAACAACTCACCCCCTTACAAAAGGACTCAAAACACAAGGAAAGCACAAAAAACCCTCTCCCTTAACGCATACACACCCATTCTATAAAATCTATTAAGATCGAAGGACCATCTTTTATCCACAATTTGGTTTCTAACCAAAGTAAATACACAAAAGAAATTTTCAGCTTTTGAATGGACAGTACACCGTCCTTAAAAGCAATTGAATTCCTAGCCTTCCAAATAATCCAAAACAAGCATAACGGTCCCAGTTGCCACACCACCTTCCTCTTCTTGCCCACAAAAGAGCCTCTCCAACCTAAAAGGGTTTCCTTTACCGAATATGAAAAAAACCCAAGAAACTCCAAAAAAAGAGAAGAGCAACATCAACACCTCCCTTGTTCTTTCACAATGAAAGAGGAGGTGGTCAATCGACTCCCCACACTTTTGGCACAGAAAGCACCTATTAGCCAAAGCCTAACCCCTCTTTTGCAAGCGGTCCAAGGTTAAGACTCTTCCCCACAAAGCCTCCCACGCAAAGAAGCTTATCTTTGGTTGTGCACAAGAAATCCCAATAATCTTCGAAGGGAATGAAGCAAGAGACACCGGCTGCAGCGCCCTATACAAGGATTTTACCAAAAAAACCCCATCCTTTGATTCCACCCATCTCATCCTATCCTCCTCATCCACCCTAACCATCTTCCCATCCAACCAAAAAAGTAATCTTCCCACTTCTTCCATCTCCCAATCATTAAACAGCCTATTGAAACTAGGAGTCCAACTTCCCCTCCTTTCCCCCTCGGCTGTCCAAACTTAACAAACCCAAGCCTCTTTAGACGTTACTATAGCAAATAATGAAGGGAAAGCCTCGCATAAAGGGATGGTTCCACACCACTTATCTTTCCAGAAACTCACGTTCTTACCATTCCCCACCTCAAATCCAAAAAAAGGGGTTACAAGTTGTCCCACCTTATTTATAGTTTTCCGACCTTATTTATAGCTTTCCACAACCCAACTCCATAGGCCTCCCTAGACTCACAAGATCTCCATCCTCCTCTTTCCTCCCCGTATTTCCTTCTAATCACTTGATTCTAAAGGGCCTTTTTTTCGTTTGCAAAGCGCCATGCTCACTTGCCAAGGAGAGCCTTATTGAAAGAACCAAGGTTCTTAACCCCCAAACCTCCTTTACTTTTGATTTCACACACAATCGACCACCTTACTAAGTGCGGTTTTTGCTCAAGAGCCCCACCACCCCACAGAAAATCCCTTTGTATCTTTTCCAGTCTCATCCTAACCGCCCTATGTAGTTGGAAAATGGACATAAAATAGATCGGTAGATTGGACAATGTACTCCGAATTAAGGTAATCCTCCTCCCTTTTGAGATGTACTGCCGCTTCCACATAGCCAATCTCTTTCGAAATCTTTCCTCTTTTCCATCCCATGCACCGACAGATTTAAAAGGAGCACCCAAAGGCATTCCTAGATAGGTGGAGGGGGGCAAATTTCCTACTTTATATCCGAACTCATCAGCCAACTCTTCCACATTCTCAACTCTACCAATTGGAATCAGTTCACTTTTTTCCAGATTCGCTTTTAACCCTGACAAAGCCTCAAACCACATTAACAGCCAGCACAAATATGTCAACTGATCCTCTTTAGCCTCACAGAAAATCAACGTGTCATCAGCAAACAATAAATGTGAGATTAGAGAATATGTGTCAATAGAAAAGGGATTAATCTTATCAAATATAGGCTTTCCATACCTAGGCTAGACGACATGCTTGGTTTGCTGGTTGGAAATGTCCCTTGGGTACGAGACTCACCTTTGGCTTTTGCATTGATTGTCCAACATTTTGAGCACCTTCATGAGAGTCACATCCCATGTTTTACGCCCTTTTATGGGGTGATTTCAATTAGTCTATTTTAATGACACCCTAATCCATAGCCAAACCAAGGAAGAGCATGCAAATCAGCTTAGGCAGGTCTTTTTTCCTTGAGAGCTAGCTAAGTAATATGTGAACCTTAAAACAGGTTTTGAAGTTGGAAACAAAGTTGGTGATGATCTTAGAAGAGTCATAAATACTAAAACCCACAAGGGTTGAGGTGACCAGTTTTAATAGGATGAAGCATGACTCTTCCACGAGGGAGTCCAAGAAGAGGTTATGTAGACTTCATCATTAGGAGAGGCTTCATATTTAAGGGTTTAGGGTTTGCATTCCCCAAACTTCACTTAAGAACTTTCAAGTTTGGGAGTTGCATGTTGGAGGGTTAGCAAGTCTCCCAATCAAGGTCATGTAGACTTCATCATTATGGGAGGCTTCATATTTAAGGGTACTAGGCTTTGCATTCCCTGAACTTCAATAAAGAACTTTCAAGTGTGAGAGTTGCATGTTGGGGGGTTAGCAAGTCATTTTAGAAGGAACAAAACCATTTTCCTGGTTGAAGATAAGGTTCTGATAGCATCCTTAAAAGCTGGCATGATCATATTTGTCCCTAGTGTCACACTTACCAATTAACCAAAGCTAGAAAGCAAAACACTGGTGTGTACACACCTTTACCAGTAACACAGCCTTCATGACAAGATGTTAGCATGAGTTTTTGTTCTTAGGTTGCATAAAACAACCCAAGGATAGGACTCGATCTTAGTGGTGGTAGATTAATTCTCTGAGATGGTTCACTTCACAGCTTGCAAAGGAAACAACTGATGCCTCATGTGGTCCAATTGTTCTTTATGTAGGTTCTCTAACTTCATAGCTCACTTCTGTAGTGTCTGACAGAGAAGTTAAATTTGTCTGCTACTATTGGAAAACACCTTGAAAACTTCTTTGAACTACCCTAAAGTTTTATTCGACCTTTGACACACATACTGATGACCTAACTGAAGCAGTTGTCTGTAGTTTAGAAGACCTAGTTAGGTAGTGGACAAAAAACCAGGCAATTGGGATCTACCAACCCATAGTGGAGTCTTCTTATAACTCAACTAACAGATCCACTGGTAAATCTCCTTTTGAAATTGTTCACACGCTTACCCCTCACTATCCCATATATCTTATTCACTTACCCCTTGATTCTTGCCCATTTGAACTTGCTAAATTACTTTTCATTAAACTCATTGGATGCTGCCTACTTTTCTTCACATTTTTCCTCCCTCAATTCTTCAGCTCAATTCTAACTCTTTTTTTTCTATCTTGCATCTGATTGTCAATGACCTATTTGAAGAAAGTAAGAACAACCTTGACTCCAGATTGTCCCTTGATATAAATATAATTATTTTCTTAAAGCAAAAGATCTACCAAATTAAGTCAGAATATTCCATGCAAAACAACACAAATGGGCAAGTCGTATCAGTACCAAAAAAAACAACTGGGGAAGTCATATCTGGAGTTAAAAAAAGCAACTAAAAACTAGTATCACTATAAGATGAATCTAGAAGAAAAGTTAACACAATATGTTTAAGAAGAGCAGATCTGGAAACTGAATGACAAGTTTAAACCAGTTAATTCTAAAACCAACGACCATTCACATAGTATTAAGTATGCACCAAACTTTAAGTGAAGGTTAATATTTCCAAAGACAAGTTCAGTCGATTGCATTACTATTTCAAAGCTTCTGCTCAAGCTTGTACACTTCTCAACTTGCCTTTTTACTCTTAGCCTCCTCATTGTATGGCATTAAGCTGTCAACTAGATAGTCCATGAACCTTACCTTTGCAAAGCTTCTTTTTCATAGTAAGAAGTCACTATTACAAATTGTCAGATGTAGTGATAAAAGATACACTATTTAAATTGGAAGCCTAGGAAAAATGATAAGAATCAACCATGATTAACAAAGATAGCATTAAAAACATAGAGTTTTGAAATCTAGTTAATCAGCTTTGACCAACTAGCCCACCCTCATCCCTATTTTTAAGCAAAAATATTCTAAAACTAACCTTACTAGCCTCAAAGAGAGAAAAAAAAATGAAGGGAAATAATGAAAATTAATCTTCCAATCACAGTCTGTTACAGTAAAAGTGGTCCAATAATATCTACAAAACTGATTTAGTTATAAAGGTGGTCATATAACTAGAATACACATTGACATGAATTCAGACAAAGGGAAGGATCATATCAAACTGTATGTTATACTTTAATATGTTTACATCCTTTGTTATGACTACAACATGAAATAACAAAAGACAGCCCTATATTTATCACAATAATTATTTAAAACTGAAGCACATGATATAAATTTGAGAAAAACAGAAAAATGAAAAAGAGGATATATCCCACAACTTGCAGCCACAAAAAAGACTAATAAATAAATCAACAATATTAGACACTGAAAAGAGATCATGTCTAGATAAATGGAAACAACATTATTATGGTACAGGAATTACCCTTTTGATGCTTTAAGCTTGCAAGTAAAGAAACCAGCTGCTTCTTAATGACAGAATATACAGGTGCAGGACAGGATACATAGCTATGAAACAACTGCTGGCACTTGATCTTCTGCCATGAAAGACAACCAGACAATACTTTGCCTTCTATTTCCTCCAAAGCTTTTGCTGCCTCCAAATGTAGTCTTCCATCAAATGTGATCAATGCTTTCATGAAAGAGTCCTTTGGTTCAGGAGGAAAGACCTGGGCTTGGCAACAATTGCCATGGGGTTTTGTCTTAGACATGAAAGGAGAGATTTCTCTAAGAAGAGCTTCTTCACAAGCACCACATGAAGGATTCTTTACTGCATCTCCTCTCACCAGAAAAAAATCGAAGATTCTCCTATTAGTAGCAGTCCTCAACTCATCTAAAATTTCAGCTTCAGAAAGTTCTTTATCAAGCCCACTTATCACAACAGAATCCATGTACTTTGCACTGCCCTCACACCGAAGATACCTTCCTCCAATCAGCAGGTTAGAGAAATCATTGACCATGAAATCAACATCATGTCTATCACATTTCACGATTCCAAACCCTTTACTTTGTCTACGAGGCCAATAAACTTTTGCTTTAACAGCAGGAAACGGAAACATTTTGTGATTGCCTCCAAAGGTTGTGCGAGAAGGAATTACCTTCAGCAAGGAGCCTCTGAATTCAACTTTATTTAAGTCAGTAGCCTTTTTAGCAGAATCTGGAGTAAGAAATGTTATCCTGCCCCATCTTTCCTCACTATCTTGTCCAGTGCCTGTGAACTTGTGGAAAGAACAAATACTGCCAGAGGCATGCTCTTCAAGATACATCAAAAGCTCCTTATCATCAGTCGTGTTTGCATCTGAACAAAATACATCAACAGATAAACATCTCTTTTCAAGCTCCAGATGTTTGATTTCAGCACCAGCTCCAAAGAGTGCCAGAGGAGGCGCTACACCATGTCTTTCATGATATAGGCATTTCTCTATGCATTCATTCTGCAACCATTTTCGTTCATATTCTAACACATCATTTACAAGACTACCAACCTTTTCCATATCCTTTGAAGAGGCAAATAACAGAATCTCATTCTGATCAACCTTGACTTCAATACCAATACGGACATCCATACAGGACGTCCGAATTTGTGATATAAGATGAATCAAGTTATTGTTGGCCTTTCCACAAAATTTTTTCAGGAGAGTGCTGCCAAAACCAGTCATCTTCCTCGTTTGCAGCTTCCGGCTCTCCATCTTAGAAACATCAAACAAAGGAGGGAAGATGGTAGGCAAAGAGTCGATATCAAAGGCAGTTACACAAACCAAATACTGATTAGATATTGACAGAATTTCACCAAAAACTACCCAGCTAGGCTTCTCACCAAATATTAGTAATGAACATGCAGGATGTAACTGAACATATTGTCCAGTTAATGCCACTTCATAACCAAGTTGATCATACCCAGAATACATGGCTACATTTTCTGAAAGGGAGGACAGTATAACCTTTTTTAAATACCTATCTTGAATGGTAGGGTTGTGAGGATTCCAACGCCAGTAAGTAGGAATAATGATTCTAAGTTCATTTTTAAGGCACCTGTCCAATTCATGCACAGTGTCTTGGCATCTTCGCATGGATTTGGCATTGATGCTGTTCTCCCAACACCATTTATTTCTTTTCTCTGCAGGTAGACACTCCCATTCCTTGTAAACAGAGAGCAGAGTGAAGAGGTCACCATCACGATGGCAAAATTGCACCTTGAGGCGATCAGATTTTAGCTTGTCTTCATCATTACCAACTCTACAAAAGATGCTACTGGCATTCGCCATAACAGCAGCAAGAACAAGACCCTCTCTACCCAAGCGATGATGAAAACAATTGAGAATTAGTTTGCCGAGCCGAGGCTCAATACCCAACTTAACTAAGCATCGGCCTTCCTCAGTCAAATCATAAAAATCATTTGTTAATGTAACAGCACCTAACTGAAGAAGATTCCTGATGGCCATGTCAATAGCTTGACCACTAGGTGCATCAACAAAATCAAAATGTTCTAAATTCTTGATTCCTAAAGCAAGAATCCTTAGAACCGCAACCCCAAGATGGACTCTACGAATCTCAGGTTCCTGATGAGGAGGCATCAACTCAAAATCATCCTTTGAATAGAGTCTGTAACACCTTCCTGGTTCTGTTCTCCCAGCCCTGCCAGCCCGTTGATTTGCAGAACTCTGGCTGATGCTGCAAACTCTAAGGACATTCATGCCAGTGCCAGGCTCAAACCTACTCTCTTTAACCATGCCAGAATCAATAACATACTTGACCCCTGGAATTGTCAATGATGTCTCAGCCAGATTTGTGGAAAATATAACTTTTCTTTTCCCAGGGTAGCTCTGGAAAACACGGAACTGCTCCTCATAGGAAAGTTTTCCATGTAAAGCTAATGCAACTGCAGAAGGAGCCTGAAACTTCTCACATGCCCATTCCACCTCCATCTGAGAGGTCAAAAAGGCAAGAATTGTCCCCTCTTTCTCTGTTTTATGGATCTCGTTTGCCATCCTCATAACATCTAAAACATAGGAAGCAATAGTGGCAGAACCAGAAGTTCCTTCAGAAGCACAAGGGGCATATCTGACATCAACTGGGAAGTTTCTCCCCACCACATGGAAGGTTCCACAACCGAAAAAGTACTTTGAAAGCTGGTCTGCATCCGCTGTCGCAGACATTATGATAACCCTCATATCAAGTTTCTGAGAAAGTAAAGCTTTAATCAAAGCCAAAAGAAGATCAGTATTCAAACTTCTCTCATGAGCCTCATCAACAATGATACATGAGATCCCAGACAGGTTCTTATCATTCATGTAGTGTTGCAATAAACAGTGATCTGTCATATATGTTACCTTGGAAAGAAACTGCCGAGCAGAAGAATATGTTGGATAACAGATTATTGAATTATCTTCATAACACCCACTACTTTCCTCCCTAACCCTTTGTGCCAGTGAGACGGCCGCAATCTTGCGGGGCTGGGTACATATAATGGAATCATTAGCAGCTATACCTGAGTCAACTAGAAATTGAACCAACTGTGTACTCTTTCCTGAACCAGTCTCTCCAATCAATACCATAATCTGTCAAATGGTAGTCAGAAGAAACAAAAAGAGCAAAGTTAAACAGAAAAGCAACTCAGACATCTACTAACAATGAAAAGTTCAAATTGACCTTAATAATAATAATGAAAAGTCCAAATTGAACTTAATGCTAATAATGAAACATTCAAAATTGAACTTAAATAAAGAAAATAATAAATAAATAAAATTTTCCAGATATAACAGAAATTGCAACATGATTATAAATGAAAGAAGCATCATACAAAAGCTATCCTTCCTAGAGCATGCTTCACTATCTTTTCAGATAAGAAGTGACACTAGAGGACATAAGAATGCAAGTAGTCAGAGGTAGGAGAGGCATAGATGGATGAAAAATATCAGCCATGCAAGGATCCTCAAACTCTTACAAATTAGGAAGCAAAAGAACTGTGACTCATTCATCTAGCATACATCACAGCTTAAATAAGAAACAACAATTCATTGCATTGAATTATTAAATACAAAGAAAGATGAGAACCCTTCCAAAATGAATAAAAGCTGATAATAAAACCAAAAAAACATGAATGCACCAATCATCAAAAAAAAGAAACAAGTTTTACTGCAGAAGAAATGACCAAAGCAATGTGCAAGCCCAGTAATCACTATACACACTTATGGTAGTGCAAATTCCCCCACAAAAGAAAGTATTTGCTTTGCTCCTCATTTGGCTAAAAGATTTGCAATTTCATTAGCTAAATGCAGTACCCAAGAAAATGAGCATCTCAACTCTCAGGTTATATCTAAAATTTGGCAGAGTTACCCATCAACCTTCCACAAACCTTTTTCCCTTTTAGATGTGCCCATGAAATGATCACAACTGAATCACCAACATATTGGTTAGATAAACACTTGGCCATTGCCTAGTGCAAACCCTCCATAAGAGCTAGTAGTTCTCCCTGAATGGAAAAACTCTCTATGACAGGTTTAGAATAAGTTCTCAATATTATATCAAAATGATTTCCAAGAACACCTTCTATCCCAAGTTGGGTTACCTAAAGGACATTCATCAAAAAAATTTTACTGAACCCACTAGAGACAGAATGCAAACAGAAAGTGTCTACCTAACTAAACTTCTTGAACATCAAACATGGTTTTGATCTAGCAATATTAGATTCAAAGGAGTTCCCACAAAGGTATTGCTAAAAAACATCCACACACAAGACAGCAGAGGAGAAAAACCAAAACTGTATAGGGTCGCTAATAACCTCCCTTTTAAACTAAAAGCTCTAGGCATTTCTCTCTTTCCACATGAATCAAATAAAAAATAGACTAGGTAAATGCCAAATAATCCTGCCTCTAAGATGCCTCTGAAACCCCTAAAGGAAATTATCAACATTTCTTCCACACTTCTGGGAAGGAACCAAATCAATCCTAACAAGATTGAACAGCCTATACCAAAGTCCCCAAGCTACTGAACAATGCATAACAAGATGACCCAATTGCCACCCTGATCTCCAAACATAAAATTTGAGCTGAAGTCTTAGTAAGACCTTCTCCCTAGTAGAATTTCATTAACATTGATCCTCTTGTTAGCTACTTACCAAAAGCTTTGATCTTAAGAACTTTAGAATCCCAAGTGAATTTAGCAAGACCAAAGGTGATAAGATTGTCAGAAACTGAAAAGACTGACAAAAAAGCTAATTATGAAAACCTAAAGAGGTTAGCACACATCTGGGAAGAGGAGACCATTAATTCATATGGATTAAAGAGAACAATGAGCTCCTAAATTTCCTAATTAAAAGTATCACAAGGAGAAAGATGAAAAGACTAGGATGAAATGGTTGTGGAGGTTTCCTAGGGAGAGTACAACTCTGTCGCATGAGGTCATTCTTAGCATCTACAGGACACACTCAAATGGTTGGGATGCCAACACTTTAGTAAGATGGTCACATTGTTGTCCTTGGAAGGCCATTGCACAAGTCTTTCAGGATTTTTCCAAATATACTCGGTTTGTCGTAGGAAATGGGGAAAGAATTCGCTTTTGGGAAAATTTGTGGTGGGGGGACCAGATCTTCAAAGACCAATATCCAAGACTATTTAGAGTAGTAATGGATAAAAATATTCCTGTATCTTCAATTCTCAGTTCAACTCGCCCTTTCTCATGGAACTTTAATTTCCGTCGTAATCTAATCGATTATGAGATAGAAGATCTAGAACACCTCATGCGCTCTCTTGATTGTATGAATTTATCCACTTCCGTTTCAGATGCGAGATCTTGGTCCTTATTGTCTTCAGGATTGTTTACAGTCAAGTCTTTCTTTACAACCTTGTCCCAAATGCCTGATTCATCTCCATTTTTCCCCACTAAGTTTGTATGGAAATCTCAAGTCCCTTTCAAAGTTAAGGCCTTTGTCTGGCTTGTGGCACACAAGAAGGTAAATACCAATGACTTGCTACAATTGAGGAGACCCCACAAAGCTCTTAGCCCTGACATTTGTAAGTTGTGTATGGAGCACGGAGAATCAGCAGATCATCTCTTCCTTCATTGTTCTGTGACGTTGGGGTTGTGGCACAGACTATTTCAGCTAGCCAAGATGGATTGGGTTCCTCCGAAAAACATTTCAGACATGATGTTCATCAATTATAAAGGTTTTGGCAAGTCCAAGAGAGGGTTAGTTTTGTGGCAAAACGCGTGCATAGCTTTAATTTGGGTTGTGTGGCGGGAAAGAAATGTTAGGATATTTGAGGACAAAGCTAGAAATTCAGAGAATCTTTGGGACTCCATTCATTTCCTTGCTTCTTTTTGGGTTTTTTGTTCCACGGGTTTTAAGGGCATCCCCTTTAACGTATTACAACTAGATTGGCTAGCAGTGTGTAGTTCCAATGGGACGGTGTAGTGTCTTGTTATTTTTTTTGTGTTGTTTAGTTTTACCATTGGCGGGAGGATTCCTCATCCTCCTATTGTACTTCTTTTTCTATCAATATATTCATGTGTGGTTTCCTATATATATAAAAAAAAAAAAAAAGACTAGGATGAAATAAGAGAGCATCTCGTCCTTGTTGCCCTAAAGAGATCTAGAAATTGATGACTAAGGTGGTGTTTGTTTTTTTACTTAATTCTAAATAGAACCTTAATGTTTAATAATGTTAAATATTAGATTGTTTGTTTTTGAAGTATTTTATTTTTATTAAGCATTAAAAAGTAAAGAAAAAACAATATGTTATTTTTTCTATTTAGAAAAAGTTACATATTTTAGCTTTTTCTATTTAGTAAAAAGTTTATAATAAGTTATGAAAAAGTAAAAAAACAAACAACCTAAATTCTGAAAATAAATTGTTTTAATCAAAAAGCCAAAAAAACAAGCACCACCTAAGAAGTTGAATCACCTACCAAGTATCCTCTTGGAAAATGAGTTTTTTTTTTTTTTTTTTATAAGTAAATAAAGGGTTTGCATTAGAAGTGCCAAAAGACAGCGAAAAAAGTACACACGAAATATACGAACAACACCCAAAAAAACCTAGGCAGTGAGGAGACAAAAAAAGCCATCCCCTTACTTGACAAACAACCAATCTATGAAATCAATCAAGGACAAACTGTGATCTTCTATATACACCCTAACCCAACTCACAAAACTACACAAAAAAAAAATATTTAACTGCTTGGTCGGACCGCTCAACATCATTGAAAGCTTTTCCATTCATTTCCTTCCATAAAGCCCAAATTAAACACAAAGGGGCAATCATCCATGCCTTCTCCCTTTTTTTACCCACGAAATAGTCGTGTCATCCTAGAAGATTCCTTCAAACTGAGGATTGCAAAACCCACTACACACCAAAAAAGGAAAAAATCAAAATCCACAACATTCTAGCCTTGCCACAAAACAGGAGTAGGTGATCGGTAGTTTTCTCCTTTTTTTTGCACAAGTAGCACCTATTCAGGATATTCCAACCCCTCCTTTTCAGCTAGTTTAAAGTCAAAGTTCTGCTCCAAGACGCCTCCCAAGCAAAAAAACTCATTGTCACAGGAGCTCAGGACTTCCAAATGATACTTCATTGGAAAGGTTCTCTAAAAGCCCTCGTGTAGAAGCAATAAAGGGACTTAACTAAGAATTTTCCGTTCTTACTATCTCTCCGGTTCATAACGTCCTCCACTTCTTTTCTCACAATCAAGGGTTGTAATTTGCTAAACAAAGCCTCCACTTCCCTCAACTCCCAATCGTAAAGATGTCTTGAAAAACGAGGACTCCAACTACCCAAATACCCACTCTCTTCCCAAGTTTGATACCTAACCATCTTTATTAACTGCCAAACGAAATAAGTTAGGGAAAACTTCTTTCAAGGTTAACTCATCACACCACAAATCTTTCCAAAACTTAACCCTTCTCTCATTCCCTACCATGAAGGGTACATCTTAATTCCTCCCGTTCATTTTTGATGGCTTTCCACACCCCTACACCATAACCTTCTCTTACTCCTCTCGAACACCAGCCCCCATCCTCTACTCCATACTTCCCAATGATAACTTGTTTCTAAAGGGGCTCTCCTTCTATTGCAAATCTCCAAATCCACTTTCCGAGCAAGGCTTTGTTTAGGGCCACAAAACTACAGATTCCTAGGCCACCCTCCTTCTTATCCACACAAACTAAATTCCAATTCACCAAATGGGGTTTTTTTCAAGGGCACCACCTCCCCATAAAAAATCCTTGTCTAACACACACCTTTCTAGGAATAACGAGAAGGGACATAAAATAGATCTAAAGACTTGACAAGGTGTTTTTGATTAAGGTAAGCCTCCCACCCTTAGAGAGATATTGTCTCTTCCACATTGTTAATCTTTTTCTGAATCTCTTTTCCATTGCATCCCACACTTTAGGAGATTTAAAAGTGGCATCCAAGGGAAGACCTAAGTAAGGCGTGGGAAACTTCCCTACTCTACACCCCATCATTGAAACAACATCCTCCAAAGTCTCTACCCCCGCCCCCTACAGGAATAATCTCACTTTTATCCATATTCACTTTCAACCCAAAAAGAGGTTCAAACCACATAAAGACGCAACTCAAATATCTCAATTGATCGCTATTGGCCTCACAAAATATCAAAGTATCATCAGCAAACAAAATATGCAACACTTCCCTCCCTTCTAGACAGTAACCGGCTAAGAGCCTCCATGACCAAAATGAACAGGTAGGGGGATAACAGGTCACCTTGTCTAACCCCTAGAGCTATGGAAAAAGTCCAACATAGTTCCATTAATGAGAACTGAAAAGCTAGTTGTGGAAATGCATCAATTAATCTAACTTATCCACATTTGCCCAAATCCCATTTTAGACATAACTGACAGTAAAAAATCCCAGTTGAGATGATCATAAGCCTTCTCAATGTCCATTTTTAGAAGGAGACCAGGAATATTGCTCTTTAGTCTAGAATCTATGGCCTCACTAACAATAAGCACAACATCCAAAATTTGTCTACCTTTAATAAAGGCATAACATGATTAACAAAAACCACCTTTGACCTTCCCCACTACTGTCTTCAACTTGTTTGCCAAAACTTTGGCAAGCAGTTTGTACAATCCCCCTGCCAAGCTGATTGGAAAAAGAGTTTTATACCAGAATACTTATAAAAGCAAATAAAATAAGAAAAATCAAATGCCTTTTCTATAGCCTTCCAAGGGCAGCAATAAAACCATCTACAACATCATGAATGTCCATGTCATTGAAGTGTGATCTATAGATATTCAAGATGAACCTATATCATAAAGCATCACTCTCCCTAGAGACTCCACAACCACTTTACTAAGAGAGTTCTATTCCTCGAGAAGATCCTACCTACCCAAACTTCCTTTCCCTTTATGTTGGCACACTAAGGTCTTATGCAATGAAGTGGTCTCTCTTCCCTTTCCTAACTCCTCACCAAAGAAAATCCCTCTTATGAACTTTTAGTGTTATAACTTTTACTGAAGAGTGAAGACACTATTTGTGATGTAGGACAACCTTAGGATGGTTGTCTATGATTAAACAAAGTAGGCAAGAGCTTCTATGCTTTTAGGATTTAAGGAGGATAATGGTAAAACTCCATCATTGAGACAGAATTTATAACTTGTTATCCTCTTACCTATCTGGCCTTACCTCGATTAGAAAAATGATTCATTCAACTCCACATTAGAGTCCAACTACATTAAATTATCATAATCCATTTTGTATAATTGAAAGAGAAGAGGTTGGCTCTTTCCTTCTCTCATAGTACAATCTTCTTCAAATTCGAACCCTTTTTTCCTCAACCCCCATTCTTGTTCTCCATTATAGCTTGTGGTTTAAGTAGGATGTCGTTGAGAGCGAAGGAGGGAGGTTTGTTGTAGGACTTCTTTATGGGCAAGAGTAGGACTAGAGTGTCTCATTTATAATTTTTGAATATGACACCATCACTTTCTTTAGAGCTTCTATGACAAGCCTATAAAACCTCAAACTGATCTTGCTAATTTTTGGGCACACCTCAAGGCTTAAAATCAACTTAGAAAAGAATACTCTCTATGGCATCAACATGAGTCAGAACGAAATCTCTAGTTTGGCTTCGATGCTAGATTGTAAAATCTCAAACTAACCTCTAACTTATTTGAGCTTCTATGACAAGCCTATAAAACCTCAAACTGATCTTGCTAATTTTTGGGCACACCTCAAGGCTTAAAATCAACTTAGAAAAGAATACTCTCTATGGCATCAACATGAGTCAGAACGAAATCTCTAGTTTGGCTTCGATGCTAGATTGTAAAATCTCAAACTAACCTCTAACTTATTTGAGCCTTCTATTGGGGGAAACCCAAAGGCAAGAACGTTTTGGGACCCAATGATTGACACAATTTCGAGGAGATTGGTTGAGTGGAAAAAGTGTTTATGTCTTTAAGCAAAAGAATAACTCTAATCCAATCTTGCTTGTCCTACATTCCTAGTTGTTTATTATCCCTTTTCAAGCTTTCAACATCAATGGCATCAAGAATTAAAAAATTGCAAAGAGATTTTCTTTAGTCAAGGATTAGGGAGGGTAAAAGAGATCATCTTAATAGTTGGGATCTAGTGTGTAAGCCTATGGTGTATAAAGGTTTTAGGTAAAGGAAGGTTTCTCTGAGGAATCACGCTCCTTTAGGGAAATGGAGATAAGAGATTTCCTAGGGAAAGTTTTGCCATTTGGCATTATACCTTATTTTGAGCATTTATGGAACACTTCAACATTCTAGTGAAATGGTCACACTAATTCCCTTGAAAGGCCATTATGTAAGTTTTGTAGGATTTTTCTACACACTCACTTTGTGAAAGCCGACAGGTGAGAAAATAAGAACTCATTTGCAGAAATATTTGCAATAGGAGGTGTTGGTGTCTCTAAAAATCTATTTCTATTATTTTGTGATTTATATTCGGGGCAAGAATAAATGGGAGGTTGTTTAAGTTAGAAAAGTGTGCTAACCAGGCAAAAAGGTTCATTTTGTGCTCAGACTATGATATGGAGGATAAAAGGTTTACTATTATCTTCCCTAAAGGCAAAGGCTTGTTGGGAGGGTAGTCCACTCTAGCAAGTAAGCTCCATCTATTGTGGGTGGCTCCTTTAGTTCAGTCAGAGGGCCAAAGGCGGTCTTTAACAAGCAAACCTCTTTGGAAAGGAGTAAAGTGGTTTGCTATTACAAAGGGTCTTTTGCTGAGGCGATTTTGAAACCTTAAAAGGTCTCAATAGAAGAGGTGTAGGTTCAGTTAAAGGCACAGAGGGTGCAAGAAAGGGTGACTTGTTTAGAGTATTGTTCAGTGGGAAAGTGAGGGAAGGTTTCTAACTTAGACCCGTGGCTTCCTTAACTAAAGAAGTGGATTGAATGAAGTTGGGTTACTAAGAAAAGTGTGAGAGAGTCTCTATTGGGGGGCCTTCTGTGTTTCTTTGAATTCAAAGAGTAATTTGATTTGGCTTCGGTTGTTGACAAGGGACCAAAAAGGTCCTAGAATAAGCTTCTGGAATTGGCTAGGTGAAGCTCAGAGGTTAGCTGTTTGAAGAGTGAAAATCTAGTGGGGGAGGTGTGGGTGAGAGTTGGGTAGAACTACGTACACTCTTTTTAAAGTTAGCAAATTTGATTTACAATTCACTACACAGATGATTTTATGCCTACGAAGTTTTCTGTTAGTGGTTCCCACATATATCATGCTTATCTTATGGATTATTGATTTCTTTATATTCTCATATTCTTGAATTCATCTATAATTGAGATTAATAAATTTCAAAATTAAAGAATTGGAAAATTGGATTTGGACCATAAAAATTGGACTACCCATTCACTTACCCTTTAGGTAGTTTCGTAAATCAAGAACATGCTTTAGAAAATAAAAAGCTTGAAATACAAAAACTTCCTTTAAGAAGAAACTTGCAATAAAAGGGAAAAGAAAAAGAAAAACTTTACAAATTCAAAACAAGACTCAAATAACCAACTAATTACAAATTATGACTTTGAAAAACCTAAATCATAAAAATATTCCTTCTTTTCCTCTCTTTCCTTTCTTAGGTAGACCTCAAAGGACTCATTCTCATAAATCCTGCAAAAGGGCACAATAGATTCTATAGACTTTACCATTATAAACTTTAGACCATCAATACAATTACATAATACGCTAGAAACCTCAATGGACTAAGAAGGAACATAAGAAAATGGTAGGATTAGAATGAAAAGAAAATGTAGGTACAAGGTTTTGGAAGTAAAATTGAAAAAGTCTTAACTTTAAATCAAAAGCTCCATTAGATGGCGAACTACAAGAAGGATGGTTTTAGAAGGCCATGCTTAGATTACTTGGTTATTGGCTTTTGGCTTCAATTCCTTCATTCCCATCAAGAAGAACTCATCCATGTTGTGTCATAATTCCTATAACTAGTCACCCTCCAAACCTTGACTTTCAAGCCCTCAACAAACTAGTGAGGGAAAAGGCAAAACAAAAGTAGAACCTTGTGGCCTATGAATCTTCAAACAAATACTAAGGCTCTTTTGAGATTCAGACAACAAATCACAATAAGCATCATCCCAAAAATTGCTTTTGGAAGCCTCCAAAGAAGCACTTCTTTCATAAGCCTTTTCTACAACTATGCGAGTTCACTTGGATAGTAACCATCCATCTTACTTTATGTTAAAAAACTGTAAATCTCCAGGCTCCATCTAAAACATCAACTACACTTAGAAATTATCATCCATTGGATACCTTATCCCTGATCTCTAACAAATATCTGAATTTTATTGCACTAGTCAACCTCAAGAATCCTCCCTTAGTTTTCTCCAAATCAAAGACCACCAATCCTTAGACCAATAATGGAAAGTAAGGCCTGGCAACTCAATTGAAACTCTCTTGAAAGAACTATTAGCCATAACACACCTTGAAAATCTTATTCTCCATTATACAAAGACGTTGCCAAAACCACTACATCCTTCTACAACCATTAAATGGACTTGTACAATCCTTCTTCTAAATCATGAAAATGGAAAAAAGAAAAAAAAATGGTCAAAAAGGTCAAATAATACCACAAAAAGAAGCATTATAAAAACAAAAGGTCCTATGCAGCATAAGCTTTACTATCTATTTTCTTTTTTTGATAAACCAAGAGACGAAATCATATTAGAACACGCCAAAAAAGGGGGCGCTCCCTAAGTACACCGGCGGCTTTACTATCTATTTTCAAGACGCAACAATCAAGGACATAACAATACTACTTTCCATGGAGGTAGAACAAGATGAACAAATGAAAAAAAAAATGATAGGTAAATAAAGGGATTGCATTAGAAGCGCCTAGTGAAAATAGTACACAAGAAATATACAAACAACGTCCAAAAAAACCAAAATAGTAAGTAGACCAAAAAAAGGTCTTCCTCTTACTTGACAAACAACCAATCTATAAAATCAATTATAGATAAAGTATGATCCTCTATATACACCCTACCCCAATTCACAAAAGTATACAAGAAAGGAGATTTAATTGTTTGGTTGGACCACTCGACATCATTGAAAGCTCTTCCATTACTTTCCTTCCATAAAGTCTACATTAAACATAAGGGGGAAACCCTCCATGCCTTCTCCCTTTTTTATCCACAAAAGAACCATGTCATCTTAACAAATTCCTTCTAACTAAAGAATGCATAACCCACTGCACATCGAAAAGGGAGAAAATCAAATTTCACAACATCCTAACCTTGTCACAAAACAGGAGTAGGTGATCAGTAATTTCCTCTTCTTCTTTGCACAAGTAGCACCTATTTAGGATATTCCAACCCCTCTTTTTCAGCTGGTCGATAGTCAAAAATTCAGCTCTAAGATGCCTCTCAAGCAAAAAAACTCACCCTTACTAGAGCCCCAGACATCCAAACTCCATGGGAAAGGGTCTCTAGAAGTCCTCGTATAGAAACGATAAAGGGACCTAACTAAAAATTTGTCATTCTTACTGTCTCTTCAACTCATAATATCTTCCACTTCTCCTCACAACCAAGGGTTGTAGTTTTCGAAACAAAGACTCCCCTTCTCCCATCTTCCAATCATTAAGATGTCTTGAAAAGTGAGGACTCCAGCTACTCAAATCCCGGCCCTCCTCCCATACTTTTGACACCCAACCATCTTTATTAATTGCCAAACGAAATAAGTTAGGAAAAGCTTCTTTCAAGGTTAGGTCCTCACACCACAAGTCTTTCCAAAATTTAACCCTTCTCTCATTCCCTACCATAAAGCGGGATCTACATCTTATGTCCTCTTATTCATTTTTTATAGCTTTCCACACCCCCACATCATAAGCTTCTCTTACTCCTCTTGAACACCACCCCCCATCCTCTATTTCGAACTTCCCGATGATTATTTGTTTCCAAATGGGTTCCCTTTCTTCTACAAGTCTCCAACTCCACTTCCAGAGCAAGGCTTTGTTTAGGGCCACAAGATTGTGAATTCCTAGGCCTCATTTTACATTAATAATATCAATCCCTTAAAAGGCTTCATTTTATTGATATGGATACAAATATAGACATAGTCTCATAGAAGCCCCTTTCTTTAAACTTGAAATGGTTGTCACCAAGAGTTGTCAACAATACCTACTGATTAGATAATTGGAATCCTTGGTTATTGAAGATACGTAATCTAAAAAGTTCATCATGATACAGTTACATGGTTTTAAAAGGCGCTCTTAAAGCACACTAGGGCCCAAGGCACAACCACTCCCTAGGTTTTCTTTTATAGATAAAGAAAAAAAATATATTAAAAAGAAGCGCTAATCAACCACCACCTAGTTATATTGCCTTGCTTGCCAAGACATGCGCCTTGTTGAAGAGGCACGCCTCGTTTACTTTATTTTTCCTTTTTAAGCACTTTTTTTTTTTTTGATAGGATTTCCTTTTTAAGCACTTTTACTCTTGAAATTTCTAATTGTATATTGAAATTCATTTAATTTTATTACTTTTGTGTTTAATGCTTCTTTTAAATGTTTGGAATCTTAAATTTTTCTTACTCATTAGATTAGATCACATTATATAAAATTGATATGCATCAGTTTCACTTGACTCAAATGCATGCCTAGTGTTGCGGCTTGTGCCTCAGCCATAAGAGACTTTTGCACCTTTTTTTTTTAGGTAAATTTTTGTCCCCATTGGGACTTGAACCTAGAACCTCCCACAAACCCTCCCCATTGACCTAACGCTACTACCCTCATTGATCAAAGCATCATTACCGCGAAGCCCATCCCCCAAAACCAATAAATAAGCAATTACCCTATTTTAATTTCAACAAACCCAAGTACATACTTTTATTTCTAGTATCGGTTAATCAAAATAATCTAATGCTAAGCTTAATAGGTCATCTTACCTTGCATACCAACTGACAAAAATTTACTATCTAATAGTTTTTCTAAAAATTATTTCTGAACATGACCTTGATCACCAATTTGCTAGTTCCTATGATTGAAGAGAAAAGCATATATAATTTTTCATAAAAATAAATAATTAATAAAATAAAATAAAATACCTGTTTTTTTTTTTTTTAGGTAATAAAATAAAATACCTGTTGGGTGTGAATTTGATGAAGAATCTCCCGCCGGAAGGCATACAGTGGCAAACCATCCTTAAGCCTGCGACATTCTCTTCTAATCAAGTGATAAATTCTACTCCAATCAAAATCACCATTAAACCTAAACACCTCAATCTCCTCGTCATAGCATTGCTGAGAATGCTTCCCTTCAAGATAATTGAGTATGCAACTCATAGAAGATTTGAATTCCTTCAACCTCTTTGAAATCAAATCCCTATCACAAAGCAACCCTTTCTTCTCACTGGTAAGCTTTTCATGAGCAGCGATTTTATTAGGCTTCCTAAGCAGGCCCTGAACTTTTGCAATCTCATCAGAGAGATGCTGCAGCTCGTTCTGCCACTTCTTGACTTCTTCGCCTTCAAGAATTGCCCTAATATGATTCCCGAATGTGGTTTGGAGCCGACTCCGAAGCTCGTCTTCATCAGATGGCATAATAATGTTCCGTATCAACTTCGGAGTGAAAAGATGTTTGCCTTCCAGACGTAATTCCCACAAATATACCATTGTTTCAAGCGTATCCACCCATTGACGGAAAAACAAGGTTGCTGCAATAGGACCTGATGATAGAACGGTAACCTTCTCAGGCATCAATTTACATGTGGCGAGTAATTCATCTACGTCGATCTTCTTAAAACCCCCAAGCCCAGGCCGAAGCTCGATGATGAAGTTCGGAGGACTTGGATGGAACGGAGGCGCAACTTCTGGACGCAGATTCTGCCTACAATTCGATGGGAACTCATCACCTCTTTCTTCGAACTGCGGCCGTACCGACCGTATATTCCCCGGGGAGAAGGCTCTCCGTGGGTTCGCCGGCGGTCCATGGCGCCGATAAGTAGCCGGACCAACTCCCCTCCTCATGGCATAGAGAGGAACGCAGATAAGAAAAACCCTAGAAATGACCCGAGAGAGGATCAAAGAAGTTACAGAGCGAGCAGAACGGAGTTGGATGATGACGAAGTTAAAGACTTGAAGATTAAAGGCTTCGCTTCGTGCTTGTGACTCGGTTTTATGTGCACCCGCGCATTTAAACTAAGTGTCGGACAAGTTTCCAAAACTCACCCTGAAAGGCTCTGGATTAATAAGGAAGGTTAAAAGGTACGGAAGGTTAAAACTTGAAGGTCAGGTCGGTGCGGTTGCTTTAGCCTCTAGCTTTACGCCCCTACTCGTACGATTAACGACTATGGAGTCTAGGGCTCTAGGGCTAAGAAATCGGTCCAAGCTCGTTCCAAAAGTCGATCCAGTTACTGCGCTGGGTCTCACCCGAATTACATTACTCATAAATTTACAGTATCGCACTGTATCTCAAAAGATTGCATACTCTGATCATATATCTCGATTGATAAAATGGAAATTAAAAGACCTAATTTTAATTTTCAAATAAATCCAATTAAATTTTATTGCTTTAATAATAAGGCAGAGCAGGCAGTCTAGCCTTAAGTTTATCTTTTTTTTTTTTGAATAGCTTGGAAGCCAAGCCACTTTAGTCACAGTGATGCTTGACTCTGTTTTTCTCCTCCTGAAAGGAGTGGCCCCCGATTCCTCGTTCAGGACAGAAAAAGAACAAATCGTTCACCATGCTGGTTTTACTCTTTTCTTTTTGGGTTAAATAAGAGGGCACATGATATGGTATAGTGACATGGCCTTTTTGTGTCCTTCACACCTCATTCTATATAAAAGTAAAATAATTGTGGGACTAGACTATATGGGTATCATCAGCCATGAGTCATCACCCACATATATAATATAGTAATTAAACTTATTCGGTTCACTAAATATGTTTATAAAAGTAGTGTACATAAATTTACCTTAAAGATGTTAAGTCCAACTTTAAGTTTGCACATGAAGGGATGCAAATCTCCTTCTCAATCTAGAAAAGACAAAGATGAACACCGAGTATTTATAGAATACTAGTAGTTAATAAACTCAAATAAAATAAATAAAAATTACAATTATAAGATTAATACGATTACAACTACAAAAATAATCCAATTAAGAAAAATTAAAACTCTACTATGGGGGCTTAAATGCCGGTAAAAGTTTTTAAAACATTGTTGTTTAATTTAAAAAACTTTTGGTTCCCTATGAACTTTATGTAAATTATATTAGCATTTTTCAAATTTTTTTAATACAGTCAAATCGTAAACTTTAAACTGCATAGTTTAATGTACTAACGATTTGATATTTTGATTTATATTTATAAAATAAAAATATATTTATAAAGTGAAAATCAATTCATATTCTAAACAAGTATCAAAATTATTTTAATATTTCAATAATCCAGTAGTGACTAAAGACAGAAGAGAGATTTTGATTTTGATTAGATTACCTAGAAAACCAAATTAATAAAGTATAGAATTTCCCATGATTTCGATTTAGCGGCCCAAATCGAATCTTTAATTTCCCCTTAAATTAGTTACGTAATTTCAGAAAGTAAAATTTTGGAAATTTTATGTGATATAGAATAGCAGCTTAAAGATAACTCTGCTTTTATATACTATTAAGTGACCGTTATGATCTCCATGATTTTGGCATCAATCTTTGTGTCCACGTGGCAGAAATGCAGAATGTCGTTGGCATAGGTTGGGCCTATCGTACACAGAAATGAAGCCTCTCTGGAGAAGAAAGAATCTGGAAGAGTCACGAGGTTCACGTTGATTGTCATCTTTGAAGCGCATGACTGCACCGCCAGTGGATTGGACTCCGCCGGATTTGAGTTTAAGTCCAAAATATTCCATTTGTTGAAAAAAAATGATAAGAATACTATTTTAAAATATTTGTCAAACTAATATTTTGTATTCACGTAAACATCTATATAGATTTTTTTTTTTTAAGTGTAAAAAACCATAATTGGTGACTGTGATTTTAAGAGTTTCAATATTTAAAATCATCGTCACAAACTGTGATTTTACAATTTTCCTTAAAACTACGATTAATAGCATCAAAAATTTTTTTAATCAACGTTTGTTTTAATAATATTATAATTTTAATATTATTTTTAAAATATTATTTATCATAATAACCATAAAAAAATATATTTTTTATCATAATAATCATAAATCCACAATTAGTAATTGTGATTTTAAAAATATTATAAAAATCACAACAGTGATTTTACAATTTTCTTTAAAATCATAGGCACAAATTGTTTTAAAATTTTTTCATTGTAAAAAAGTTCATTTAGAAGTGGGAAAAATTTCTTACAATTTTCCATTGTTAATTTAAATTTTTTTTTTTTTACAAATTATCTTTAATAAATTTTTTTGTTATAAACCGTTTTTAAATTATATATATATATATATATATATATATATATATATATATATATATATATATATATATATATATTTATTTATTTTCACATTTTCCTTGAAAATTTGAGAAAAGAATTTAGCCTACATGCATTCCCATAAAAATTTATATATTTATGTTAAATAAAATATTTATTTAAGAAAATTTGTAAGAAACGAACTTTAAGGAATTTTGGTACACCATTAAGAAATTTTGGTACATCCATAATTTATACTAAAATTAAAAATAAAATAGCAAAGTTCTAAAATCTCTTTTTTTTTTTTAATTATGATTATATGAGTCATTCTCTAAGTGTGGTTTTAAAAAACTATAAAACCATCATCATAGACTATGGTTTTATGGTTATTATGACAAAAAAAAAATTATATTTATTATGATAAAAAATATTTTAAAAATAATATTAAAATCACAATAAATAATTTTGAAACCACAGTTATTAACTATGATTTTAAGAATATTTTTGAAACTTTTAAAACCATAATCATCAATAGTGGTTTTTTACACTTAAAAAAAAAATCTATATGAATGCTTCCGTGAATATAAAAAATTAGATTGATAAATATTTCGAGATGAATACTATTCTTATATGTTTTTTCAACAAAGGGATTATTTTGGACTGCCGGATTTTACCCATCCGTACGAGAATACCAAATGACATTGCCAATGTTGAGACCCTGATTGGGATTTGGGAGCCAACCACATCCTCTTTTTTTGCGGATATTATTAAATTCAATACACAAAGCACCAATCAAATTTGCTTTATGCGTGCCTGGACGTTGTAACTTGAGTGGTTTGGACAGGATTTATCACAATGCCTTTCCTTTTTTTTTTTGCCTTTTTCTATCTCAAATTTGACTTTCTAATTACCTTTCAATTCAGCGTAGCATTCAAGCTATTATTAATTTATCACTTAAATATTTTTAGTCATCTTGTCAATGGGAGTTCGTGAAAGCAAAAAAAGAAAAAGCAACCAATCAACTCTTAAAGTTAAGACTGCAAAAATGAAAAGGAAAAGAAGAAGCAACTCATATTGTACGGTTTTGTTCAAAGGATGCTGCGGATAAGGATCTACTTAGGGTTTAGTAGAGATGGGTTCCAACCACCATGGCTGGGCATTTCTTAAGCCAAAATCGAACTGCATAGAAATACAAAAATCCTTCCTCTTCTTTTTCTAATAATAATAAAAAAAAATGAACCCTCTAAAAATAATTTAATTTAATTTAATATTAATACTTATTTGGCATAGAAAAAAAAGAATATACCATTAAGCTGAACATCTGATTTATATTTTAAAAATGGCATCAGAAAGACCTAGAATTCCAATGCAACAAATTTTACAACATAATGCTTCACTTGGAAGAGAACAATGGCATCCATCTGCCGATGACTGGCAAATTTCTCAACTCAGACTGGCTCATGTGTCGTGTACACCACCAGATAGGCTCTCGATGCTTTGATTTACTATTTTTGTTGATAACTCCCATTAACATGGCCAGCGATGTCCAGACCGATATGCCCCATTTTTTCACGTTTAGTCTCCAAATACCTTCTATTCTCCATGGTTATGGGTGCCAACAATGGAACCCTGCCTACAATGGCCAAACCATATCCTTTAAGTCCATGGTATTTTGCAGGGTTGTTTGTCATCAGCTTCATTGTATGAACACCGAGATCTCGAAGTATCTGCCACAATAAAAATTATAAAATAAAAATCACACATTTAACCATCTAAGAAATACATCAGAATCAGAACAGCTCCCATAATTGTTTAAAAGACACGGTGTTGGTGGAAATTGAAAGCTACTAACTGCCAAAAGAATATGAAATGTAAGGAAAGGAACTCCTATCAAAATTTAAAATTAACTCCATGAGCTATTTGTTCTGAACTGACGCTTTCGCAAGTTACAGCAAACAATTAAACTCTATAGTAATTAATTTTATAATGGATAGATATCTACTATACTATGAGTCATAGTTAAAATAAAATTAGACATGGACAGGACAAAATTCTGGTGGGAATAACCAAGGAATGGTGTCAATTCTATGGTGACGTAAGGATGGATTCATGTCCTCAGCATGGTTAGCTAGGTGACTTAAGATACATAGACAAGACCAGCGTAGCTTGATCCACGATCTGAAAATGATTTTTGTGACTAGAAATCAAGTACATAATTCACAAAACAGTACCTGTGCTCCTATGCCATACTCCCGAGAATCAACGGGCAATCCCAGCTCCTCATTGGCTTCGACTGTGTCACGTCCATCATCCTGTAGGTTGTAAGCACGGAGCTTGTGTCCCAAACCAATTCCCCTTCCCTCATGTCCACGGAGATACACCAAGACACCTCTACCCTCAGCTTCGATTTGCTGCATTGCAAGTGCTAGCTGGTTTCCACAGTCACATCTGCCTGACCCAAATATGTCACCAGTGAGGCACTCAGAATGTACCCTCACAAGAATATCTTGTCCATTCCCTATCTTACCCTGTATATTTAAAAACCCTGTTATGCTAGGAGAAACATTAATTAAAAACTCAAGTTTGCTTTATTTTAGTCATCAACGACCCATATTCAGTGGTAGCAGTAATTTTACCCTGATTGATAACATAAACAAAATGCATGATATAAAGAAAGATGTGATGTTGTGATGATTTGGCTAAGGAAAGATATGCAATTCTGATAAACATTCAATAAAGATACGAAGATCACATGAACAAAAAATCAACAAAAAGAAATTATCTTTAGAGAATAACCATAAAAAGGGAAGAAGCTAGGTGTACAAAATCTTGGACATCTTCAAAGAAGTTCCTCTAAGATTCTTGAAGTTCTTCAACAAACATTTTTAGGTTACATCAAATTGCGTCACCTCCCAACAAGCAAACATACTTCCAGCCCAATGGTATACAGAGTCTCGTCATCTCCCAAAGCACCAGCAAATCAGTTAGGGATGTGCATACTAGTGTATGAGATAATCTAGGATCATTATCACCATTATCATAGTCTATACAAAGTTTCATCTGATGCATCCATATTCAACAAAGTTTCATCAACACATTTAAGCAGTCAACAACAATCCACACAGTATCACGTTTCAGATATGTGTTATAGGAAAAATTGATTTGAAACAGAAACACCAAGGATCTTTTTTAACTTTTCACAATGAATATACAAGATGGAGTGTTAATAGAGTTAATAGAATTAATAGACGAATTTTTTTAATTGTTTTTGGACTTTCTTTACCCCATAGAGATATTGACTAGAACATAACTTCTTTGCAAGGCCCGGGAGAATTCCATTCTCAGAAAATTTCTTCTAGGCACATTGCCCGTTCCTTAAACATTTAATAAATTTCCTTGAACATGGATTATGGAAACAGGCATTTTAGAAAATGAGAAATGAAATAGACTGAGACACTAGATGAAGCTTTTCCACCAATCTGATGAATAGACATGACTTGTTCCAACTTGGTATATTCTTTATTATGGAATCACAACACCAATTGCTAAATGCTTTTACATATCAATAAACCCAAAGAAAGAGCCCAGGGTGGGAGATAGGGAGTCTCTCCAGCCAATCACCATTTCAGCTGAGTTTTTCCTCAACTTCACCCAAAACCAAAAGCTACCCCAATGGTTGAACACCTTAAAATTGATTTCAGGTTAGCAACCTCTTCAATAGTGGCATCAAGAAAAATCGTGGTTTAATTAGAAACCGTATACATGACACCTCTCTACCATCTGTCCACAACTAAAAACATTGCAAGTTCTCTTTTTGAGGACAACATTCCAACATGCATACACCACAGTATATGGAAGAGGAAATGCCAAATAGGATATCCTAGAATTAATGCACTTAAACTTGCAAAAAATCCTATCAGTAAAAGAGGTAGACATGCTCTACATTCTCCATCTGGCACCAAAACCACTATTACCAGTTCGTATAACAGGAAAAAGAGAAGGAAAAGAAAACAACACCTCATCTATATGATTAAGGTAATATTTCATCTAGCGTAAGACCTCCACTATAGACCTCCATTACAACATGATTGTTAGGAAGTGTCCCAAATTCCTAATTAGTATAAATTCCTTTTTTTGTAAAGAATATTGTATAGAATATTTTTAGGTTGATATATTATTGTAATATTAGACTTCCTTATAGAATAAGGAAGGTTGTTGGAAATATCCCTATAAATGTTCTAGGTCATGAGGGGAAAAAGTTATGAGATGGAGATAGGCTTGTAAAGACTAAGGTGGATAGAGATGTGAGGAAAAACGGGAGGTACCCGGTGGAGCGAGAAGACTCATGGTAGGGTAGGGATATGAAGAGTGGGGAAACATGGGATGTTTTGCGAACCCAATAATTATATCTGGTTATGTCCTCTGTAATGTTCTCTATTGTGTACTGAAATAATTCTCTCTCATCCGTGGACATAATGGTTGGTCGAACCACATTAAAACCTCGGGTACCGTTGTGTTGATTATTTTATCTTTGTGCTTTTGATTAACGATGTTCGCATCAAAGTTTCGCCGTCGTAACAATGATAAACTTACCTGATGGAAATGATTGCCTTATAAAGCCAATAAGTCATATTATTTATAAAATGAGTTCTATTATCACTTCCAAATTATGGGTATGATTAATATCATGTTAAGATGACATATGTTATTCATTGTTTACATTGTATAGAAATCATGTAAATGGTAATAAACAATTTACAAGGAGTTATGATTGTTTTATATTCCTTGTTACCTAAAACTATATTCACAACCAATGAGTGTGAACCAAACAACATACTTTATAATTGGTTATCACATGTGGTATAACTAATGTGATAAATTAGCGTGTCTCAACCACTAGAGTAGAAGATTTTTAGGAAAAATTCTAGGTTTTTGTAAGATGAAAAATTATTGAACAACATTTACCATAAATCTCTTGGACTTACTATTGCCAATGAAAAAATATGGTGTTTTATTCAAAATTTATAGAAAGGTCTTAAAATCTTGAGGGTGTTACTAAGTCTCATATATAGTTAATGTGATTTTGAAATTGTCAACTGATGATGCATAGTTAAAGTCTATATATAAATATGTTGAAACATATTAATTATCATGAGGGTTGTTAAACATCTAATGAAGGATCCATCACTCCTGTTGTATAACAGAACATTATAATTTGTGTCTTTTGTAAATCAGACTTTAAGGTTAGCTCAGGGAAGAAGGGTGTCGGCAAGGGATCCAACCAGTACAATTCGAAAATATGCTTCATTAATCTATATACATATAAGCCGAGGGTATTATAAGTGCTATGGGCATTTCAACCATGTCAACTTATATGGAATATCAGTTGATGGACAAGATTGCACTTGCAAAGTTAAGAATGAATTAACATGATTAGTTTAATAATTAAGAGTTAATCCTAACATAGGAATTTAATTACCCTATTGGTGGCTCTTTATGTTAATTCATGAATCCTATTTTACAAATAAATTAATCTAGACAAAAAAATTTCACAGCTTTCAATACTGGTTCATATGTTAGCATTCTAGGATTCATGAAACTTAAACAAGAAGCTATTTCTTACAGGATTCATGCGACATGAAAAGGAAGTTAAATATATCATATTAGAGGTTATATGTATCTTGATCAGAAAGCTAATAATGTTGTCAGTATATTAATTAACAAATCGCGAATTCTAAAAAGTGAATGTGCAGCTCTTTTGTGTTTTTTTTTTTTACGGTTTGAATGGAAAGGAATAGTAAGGCGTTTGATAACAAAGAACTTTTTGATCAAGGAATTAAACTTGTTTTTTTTTGTAATCTTTGGGGGTGGTCCAAATTATTTATAGCTCTAGGCCTTTTCTCTATTGTAGATTTTGTGGATTGAATAGGGTCACATTGAAAGGTGCTTTTTTTTGTTAGTCCCTCTTTCTTTTTTTGGTTGCACTTTTGGCGTCCTTTGTATACTCTCTTTGTACTTTGGGGCGTTTTCGGCGTTTCTCTTTTTAATATACGTTTTCTCTTTACCTGTAAAAAAAAAAGTGAATGTGCCCTTAAGGCCTAACTCAAGTGGTAAAGGAGTTGGGGAGGGTTGGTAGGAGTTTCCAGGTTCAAGTCCCAATGGGGACAAAAATTGACCTATTAAAAAAAAAATCTAAAATGTGAATGTATGCTATTAAGAATAACCACATTTCTTGAATTTTCTAATGGGAGAAAGATCCCCACAAATCCCATGATACTTTCACTTTAAAAGTCTCTATAGATATATGAAAAGATTATTGTATTGAAAAACTTTGCAAGTGAAGGGCATCATTTTCTATCTCTATTTTGGGAGGTTGAAGTTCAAACTTCAGGGAAGCATTGCATGTGGGTTTAGGAGTTTGCATTTGTGAACCTTGTGAGGTTTTCTTAAATTCTTCATTATTGAACCTATATGGATTATGTGGATAATCTATTAAAAAAATCAGCACTGTATATAAGATATTATGTGCATAAACTATCATCAACAAACAGCAATAATCATGCTAACCACATCCATATTTCTGTCCAATAAACTGATTGTATAGTTGATTAGCATTAAAAAATGCATGATTTATCCTCTTATTACTATGAATTGCATAATTCATAGGCCTTACATTGTTCCATTTGATCAATTTTCTCACTTAATACCGTTTTAAGGTAGATTGATGAGTTTATACATATTTTGCAAGAAAAAGGAATGAAAACCATGCAGGAGAAAAAGCAAAATCAGGAATCACTTAACTTTCAAACCATTTTGTCTCACTTACTTTGCAAGCCCCCCCTGCAAAGTGGCCAGCAGCCAACTGCACTACCCAAGCAACTTCACTACTCATGGCAGTGGGTCAACTTCGCAAACCAGGCTTGCACACAGCTTCGCAACCCCCTGGCTACCACTTACTTTGCTACCCAGGCAGTTTTACACCAACTAGGCTGCATGACACTTTCCTGCAGGGGGGTGGGGGGGTAGGTGGGTGTGGGGTTCACTTGCTCCCCTTGCACATGCACCAACTCAACTTCATAAGGCATTCCTCTTGTCCCACTTGGTGAGAAGAAGACCTGCCACATTTCCCTCTTGTCACCTCCACCAACCAAGCAGCTCATGCATGCTCAAAAAGCAGTTTCACTAAGGCAATTGGAAGGACCTGCACCCAATCACCAACGAGCACCACACAAGATATGGATTGCCAACCAAGATACCTAGGAAAGCTACCTTGGATGACAAGACCCTCGAACCTTTCCTTTCTCCCTGATCTTATCTTATCCTATTGTTGCATTAGCTGTCAAAAATTCTATAAATAGCGAGTGTGAGGGAAAAGAGAATAACAAGTCGAGAAAGTAGTTCAGTAGTTAAGAAAAAACTTAACCTCCATGAGAGGATAATTTTATTTTATTTTTTTATTTTTTTTTTTGAAGTAGTTAAGTTCCTTTTTCAATTGGAATCAAGCTTTCTTTTTCTTCACAAAAACATTTTTTTTTTCATTTTGATGCCACTGTGAGCAGCTAAATTTACAAGTCAAGATGAGAGGAGGTTGAGGTTATTCCATTATTGCTTTTAGCACAAAGGGAACCTCTGCACCTGAAGAACCTGATTTGACTTGCTCACTCTTAGAGCCAAGCCTGAGCTTGCTGAGATGATGAAGTAAGCATGTCCTCACTGCCATTACAACTTGCTAGTTGCTTGGAAAAGCCTTAAATTGGGAGTTAATGCTTGAATGAGAATTGGGGTACGGAGTCACTTCATAGCATGAGTTAGGTTGGTGCGTAGGAAACAAATAGGAGTTGGCCAAGGAAGGAAGGAGATAAAAGATAAGAGTGTGCCGGCATCTATCAATGATTATGGGCCACACACCATCACCTTGCCATGAGTAGGTGAGGGGGAACCTCAATTAATCCAAGCATTGACACTGTTATTACTCTCATACATTTCTATTGTTGACAACTCACTCATTTATGAACTTCTTCTTGGACACATTGGATTTAGCTCACTAAAAGTCCATTTGGTGGTGCTTTAAGAAAGCACTTCTAGTTTAAAAAAATGATTTTTGAAGAAAACTTAGACGTTTAGCAAAATTTAGAAAACATTTTTAAAAAGTTGAAAAAATATCTTTAAGTGCGTTTTGGACACTTTTTTTTTGATAGGCAAATGCAGAAATATATTAGAAAAGGGCACCTTGAGGTTGACCCAAAAGCATACAGGGGGTATACAAGAGGCACCTTAAGGCACAAACAAAAGAAGAGAAGATACAAAACCATCCCTCATCTAGCGCCTAGCCAATAAAAAAACTAAGTAAAGGAAGAGGACCTTCATTTACAACCGACTTAGTCCACAACCAAAGATTACAAACAAAAGAATTTTTCAACCTATGAATCGAAAAATCCTCATTATCAAAGGCAATCCTATTTCTTTCCTTCCAAACTACCCAAAAAAGGCACAAAAGGGCAGCCTTCCACACCTTTCTACGCTTCTTGCCCAAGTTAAAGCCCCGCCATCCAATAAGGGTACCTCTAACCGAAAAAGGGAGGACCCAAGTAACTCAAAAAAGGGCAAACAATAATTCCCATAAAACTCTTGGCCTGGTGCAATGCATAAGAATATGATCAATGGACTCCTCTTCCTCACAGCAAAGGAAACATCTATTAGCAAGAACCCGACCCCTCTTTTTAAGCTGATCCAGACTAAGCACCTTACCCCAAGAAGCCTCCCAAGCGAAAAAGCTCACTTTGGTAGGCTCACTAGGGCTCCAGATCATACCATAAGTCAACTCTTCTTGAAGCTAGATCATTATAAAGGGATTTAACTGAGAAAATCCCATTCGAAGTCTCTTTCCACAGCATTCTATCTTCCACAAGAGGAATAAGCCTTACTCCCCGGATTGTCAAAAGTAGCCTCTCCACCTCCTCCACCTCCCAATCATTGAAGGGCCTAGAGAATCTAGGACTCCAAACCCCTTCCTCTCCCGAAGGATCCCAAAACTCCACTACCCAAGCCTCTTTAGAGGAAGCAAAAGCATACAAGGAGGGAAAAGAATTACAGAGGGCGAGGTTCCCACACCCATTATCTTTCCAAAATTTCACTCTTCTACCGTTCCCCACTGAAAAAACGACTTTATTTTGCATAAGGGCACCTTCCTTCCTTATTTCCTTCCAAAATCCTACTCCATAACTCTCCTTAACTTCTCTAGTAACCCAACCCCCTTCTTCCTCCCTGAACTTCCTACTAATGACATGCCTCCAAAGATTTTCCCTTTCATTCGCAAAGCGCCAGTTCCATTTGCAAAGTAGGGCCCTATTGAGAGTAGATAGACGTCTAACTCCCAAGCCACCCTTCCTTTTGTCCAAACAAACGGTATCCCAATTAACTAGGTGAGGCTTCCTCTCCAAAACTCCCCCTCCCCATAAGAAATCCCTTTGAATTTTTTCCAACCTTAAACTAACCACTCTTGGCATTCGAAGTAAAGACATCAAGTATATGGGCATACTTGACAATGTACTACGAATTAGAGTGATTCTCCCTCCTTTGGATATAAATTGTCTTTTCCACAAGGCAAGCCTTTTCCGAAATCTCTCTTCCACCCCATCCCAAACGGCCACAGACTTGTGGTTTGCCCCCAAAGGGATCCCCAAGTAAGAAGAAGGCAGCCTTCCCACTTTGCATCCAGCCTCGAGAGCCAAAGCCTCCAAATTCTCCACTCTTCCAACCGGCAAAATTTCGCTTTTGTCCAAATTGATTCTCAAACCTGATATGGCCTCAAACCACATCAACAACCAGCTTAAGTAAACCATCTGATCTTCGGAAGCTTCACAAAACACTAAGGTGTCGTCGGCAAACAACAAACGAGAGACCAAGGCCCCATCCCCACCCCTTCCATTTACTCTACAGCCTGAAAGGAACCCTCTCCCCACTGCTCTAAGGATGAGCCTACTAAGAGCCTCCATTCCTATCACAAAAAGATAGGGGGAAAGGGGGTCCCTCTGACGCAGCCTCCTTGAACTGTTGAAGTAGCCTTCTAGAGTGCCATTGACCAAGACTGAAAACGATGCTGTAGAGATGCACCAGGAGATCCACCTGGTCCACTTCTCCCCAAAACCCATGCTTTGCATTACAAACAACAAAAAATTCCAGTTTATGTGATCGTATGCTTTCTCTCGGTCCAATTTACATAACACCTCACTCTCGTTTCGTTTCAACAAGGAATCTATTGCCTCATTGGCAATAAGGGCAGCATCAAGAATCTGTCTTCCTTCAACAAAGGCGTTTTGAGCTAAAGACACCACTTTGCCCATTACCTTCTTAAGTCTGTTAGCTAACACTTTTGCCAACAGTTTATACAATCCTCCCACCAAACTGATCGGTCTGAAGTCTCTAAGGTTCTCGGCACCTGCTTTTTTTGGGATTAGGACCAAAAAGGTTGAATTCAGGCTTCTAACAAATCTGTCATGCTCGTGAAATTCTTTCAAAAAACCCATAACCTCTTCTTTGACAAGATCAAACAAAATTGCCAAAAACTAAGGGGGAAACCATCTGGACCCGGAGCCTTGTCCCTGTTCAGATCTGAGAGAGCCAAGAAGACCTCATCCTCTGAAAATACCTCCTCCAGTCTAGCTGCTTCCTCATCTCCAATCCTATTAAAGTCCAAACCTTCCATAGATGGGTGCCAACCCCCCGGATCAGTCAAAAGGTCCTTAAAAGCTCCAACCACTCCCCCTTTAATCTCCTGCTCCTCAGTTAACCAGGTTCCGTCTATTTTAATCTTGGACAGACAGTTTCTCCTTCTATGGGAATTAGCCATCTTATGAAAAAAGCTTGTGTTTCTATCACCCTCCCTCAGCCACACTTCTCTTGATTTTTGTCTCCAAGAAACCTCCTCCATTAGAGCCCATTTTTCGAATTCCCCCTTTGCTTCCTTTCTAACTTCCAGTTCCTCCATTGATAATGGACGCAGCTTCTCCTGATCATCCCAGAAATCCACCTTGTCCAAGGCCAATTTCTTATTAACTCCCACCTTCCCAAAAACATCTTTGTTCCAAGACTTTAAGATAGCCTTCAAAGCCTTCAACTTCTCTGCAAGGATGAAACTAAAGGATGCATTGAATCTTAGACTTTGCCACCACCCCTTCAACAGGTCCTTAAAACCCTCCTCCTTTAGCCACATGTTTTCAAACCGAAAAGGGACAGACCCTTTTCTAACCCCTGCCCCATCCAATAGGATAGGAAAGTGATCAGACACTGGCCTAGGAAGAGTACTCTGCACTACCCCCTTAAAGTGGCCCTCCCAGTCCTCCGACACCAAGAAACGATCTAGCTTGGACATAGCTTGACTGTTCAACCCTCCGCTCCAGGTGAATGGACCCCCCTAAAGAGGGAGATCCCTCAAGTCCAGGTCATCAATCACTTTCGAAAATCTTCTCATTGAAGAAGACAACCTCCCTCCTCTTCTACTCTCATTCGGAAATCTGATCATATTGAAGTCTCCGCCGATACACCAAGGATCACTCCAAAGCCCACAGATGGCCCCTAACTCTTCCCAAAACAGTTCTCTATATCTTTTCAAGGTAGGGCCATACACTCTTGAGAAAATCCAACTAAAGCCATCTTCGCAATTCTTGAACCGACAGGAAATGGAGAAGAGACCCACCTCCATCCCTATCAGCTCCAACACTCTATTATCCCAAAAAACCAACACCCCTCCAGCCGCACCCCTCACATTCAGGACTCCCCATTCTAAAAATCTCCCCACTCCAAGACTTCTCACCACCCCTATAGACATCTTTGACATTTTAGTCTCCTGTAGGCAGACCAAGTCCACTTTTAGGGAACTAATTAAGGCCTTAATTAATCTCCTCTTATTTCTGTCATTTACCCCCGGACATTCCAAGATAAAATTTTAATCTTCATTTAAAAACATAAAGCTCTATCCTCATTTCTTCTATTCGAACCTTTCTTTCTGCTCTCTCCATCATAATTAATCAAACATTCCAGTTTTTTCACTTCCCGATCAAACCTTGACATTCCTAAAATTCCCTTCTTCTTGCCTTGATCCCTTCTGGTTTTCAGCCTTAAAAGTAATTTAAGAATTTCCCCTTCAACACCTTCTGTTGTGAATCCCAGAGTCTTACTGAACTTAGCCAAGCTACTTTCATCCCAACTGCTGCCCGGGTCCTCCCTTTCCTCTAGATCCTCACTCTCCTGCGGCCTGTTACCCATATTCTTTTCCCCCTCTGTACCCGTCACCCATGGACTGCTGTCAGTCAGCACGGCGCGCAGCGGAGCCCGATACCCAACTCCTTTATCAATGTCTTCCGTTCCCAAAACACCCCCCACCACCAAAGCCCGATCACACCCAAAGAGAGGAGAAAAAGAGAAGAGGACCCAATCCTCCCCAAAGACAGCGGGAATGGACTTGTACCTAGATGCCTCGGCTATCAGAGCTTCTTCAATCATTCGCGTTCTCGTTTTCACCGAGAGAGACTCTGAATCCCTCCAGTCTCCTCCGAGAAAGCAAGCGACCCCCCCATCCTCCTTATCTTGAACACACGAAGCTTGCTTCATAGCCTTAACTTCCATCTCCCCGACCTCGGCATGAGGAAAAGCCCTAACTCCTTTTATCCCCCCAAGCCCAGGCTCAAAACCCATGCCAGCCCTGCCCTCGCAGCCCACAATCGAGCCCTTGATGAAAAAAGGCCTATCCTCGCAGCCCATCACCCACCCTTTTATCGTGATGGGCCTCGGCTCACAATCCGGCCCATACTTCTGGGCACCCTCAGAGGCTGGCTTGAGACTAGCCCTCCCAAGCCCGCTACTAAACTGGGCCTCCCAATTGGGCCCAAATTCAAAAGCTGCTGGCCCGAATTCAAGGCTTCCCAATCTGGCTATTTTCCCTGCACCTTGGCTTCTAATCCCAAGGCTATCTTCTCCATCAGTCACCTCCGCACCAGGCCCCCTTTCAGCCGACTCAGATGGAAAGCCTGTAGCCCCTTTTGAAGAGCTACCACAGGGCGGCTCAACTACTCCCGCCAGCTCCTTTGGTTGTCCATCCTTCACCAACACGCCTCCTCTGCACTCAGCACGTGACCCACTCCCTGTTTCTGCTTTGTCCACTGTAGCCCCTTTCCCGAGACAACTTCCCGCCGACACCACCTGAGAGAACCAAGGCGGGGAGTCCCACCACAGCTGGACTGAGAAGCACCCCGACTCATCCACAATTTGGACAGAAGAAGGTGTGTCCCTACCCACCATCTTCACCAACAGTCTAGCCCGTTGCAACTCTGCCATTGAAACCGTCTTGTTGTCCACAGCAATGAACCCACCACAACCATCTCCTATCAACTTAAACACCTCGCAGTTCCATAAGTGAAGGGGAAGACCCACCACTCTCACCCATGCCTCGTTAGCAAAGGCTCCATTGCTAAAACATCCCACCTCCGGGTGCCATCTTTCCAGCACTAACACACTGCCTAAAACCTTTCTCTTCCCTCTAGCAAGAACACGCTCGGCCTCACTAACCAATTCAAACTCAAAGAGCATTAGCCCACCTCCCATTACAGCTATGTCCAACTTGCCTTTGAGGAGCCAAGTGTGACCAACCTAGTTTTTCAGATATTCCAACTCAGGGGGATGGTTCTCCACCTTTTCCCATCTACCCACTAAGCAGCACCCAGCTGCTCTAATCTACCAGGCTTCACCCTCCTTCCCACCTCCAACCAGACCTTATCCCCAAGTCTACCCATTTTCGATTTTGCTACATCCGCAAAGGTCCTTGGTTCAAGCTCATTTTCCTTCTTCAGCACCTCAAGTGAAAGAGGGTCCTTTAATCCTCCAAAGGGAGCTACCCCAACCTCTCTCAGCTTCTCTGCCAAAATATTCCACCCTCCAGATAACCCCTTCCCTTCTGGAAAAATTAAGCAAAATCTTTTTGCCTCTAAATCGCGAACAGAGCAGAGAAGAAATCTTCCCGCCTCATTTGAACGACGCTCCATTCTATACTTCCTTCCCTCCTCCTCCCAAACAAGGGACCAACTTCTTTCATCTCTATCTCTACAGCAGGATTCAACTCCAACCAACAAGCTGCTGAGACTTGCATCCCCAAATCTGATCCAAGATGTTATCCCTTTGCATCTCTCCCAAATGCATCCTCTCAGCTTGCCTCCAACTTCATCAATCACAAGTTCAAAAGCTTTGGACTCCACAGTAAACCATCTTCTTCCTCCTCTAGATTTATGATTAAAAGCCATCTAAAAAAAGAAGAACATCCAAATTCATAGCCAAGTAGTGCGTTTTGGACACTTGATGAGTGATTCTCCCAAAAACACTTTCACCAAAAGCACTTGGAATAGCAACACTACCAAACGCATTCTAAATCTCCATGACTGTTTAAACCCCGAGGAAAAACAACATCTGACTCTTGTCAGGTGCAACAATCTATAGTCTTTGTACTTGGGGACTTGACTCTATAATTGTATACCCGTCAAAAATCACCAAGCAATAGTTACAATAAAAAGTTCCATTCTCAATATAGGTTCAACTCCAAGCCAACTTGCTGTTTTCTTTTTCTCATAGTTCAGTAACAAGAGGATTGTTTATTAGGAATCGATAAAGACTATGTGAAAGGAAACTAACATGAGAATTAGCTAATTGCCATAAACAGAGTTGGTTTGACAGAGGAACTCGAGATAAAATTAACTGCACCATAGGTGCTGCAGTTTGAAATTGCATATAGAATGCATGTTTTTGGTTGTGTCAAACATGAGGAGAATTTTGAAATAGAAGCATCTGTTTTGCCTATGATGCTGAATCACTAATGTTAAGCAAATTCAGCATAACCACGAACATTCACAAGAACAAGGTTTCCACCATGGGCTACAAGAACACAACACAACATGGAGAGTCAACCCTGATAAGTTAAAATTGGGGAGCATGTTGACATTGCAATTATAGGAATTACCCTTGATAGAAAGGTATGGCAAAAGTCTATCTCATATTAGTGTTAGGAAATAAAGGAAAAGAAAAGACAGTTTCAACAATTAAGTATTCTAATTACCCTAGATAGTGTTCGACAATGAAGAGTTTTTAGTTCATAGGTTGAAGCATTCTTTTGTGTGTAGTTTTTGGTCTTGGACAAAGTTGTATATAGATGCTTTACATTTAATCGACTTTTTTGATTGGTTGGGTTCTAGGTGAGGGCGGGTGAGGTTTTTTGTATCCCCTTCTTTTTGCTCTTCTTAGCCTTATGACGCCTACTATATACTTCCTGTATGCCTTGGGTTGTCCTCCAAGCTTCCTTTTTCTAATTTATATATTCTCTTTTGTGTTTACCCATAAAAAAAATTGCTCTTGCTCACCTTAACCATGGCAATATGCTCGACCCCATCCAGCATTGATTTGTAACAGTAGGCCTTAAATGGCCCCCACATAGTGGGTATTGGTGCACCAGCAGCCTTCTCCACTAATTTATCTCGTTTCCTCCTATATCTGGTAATTAATAAATTTGTAAAAATTATTAGAACAGGTACTTCTTTTGTTAATTCAAAATATATAATAACTAGGGAAGCAATTACCTCTAATAGGAGGAACATTCAATAGGAAGCAGCTTAATTATTTGTTTTTATGTCATTCATATGTTTTTAGAGTGGATGATTCTTGAAGTGCAAGAAGCATACACTAATATGGATAACTTTCTCTTACAACATGAATTTTGCTACTAGAATGAATTCAAATTGTACCATGAGAGGCTTAACTCATTCGTCTTAAATTCCACATCCCAGATTTTCTCAATCTCATCGGAGGAAACATCAACTTCCAACCCTTATGACATGATCATTCAAGTATTCTTTATGATCACATAAGAATTTATTTACATAAAATCAGAGCATGTTAACAATGCTTTTGAATTTTCTGCTTTTGGAATTGGAACTAGTTCTCCATCAAAACTCTAGGCTGTTAGAAGGCTACAACCTAAATCAACTTGATATACATTGTAGGCCCCCATTACCTAACTGTTTAAGCTTAAGTCAACTTGGTAACTTAAAATGGTACCAAATCCTTGCTTTACAAGAGATCATAAGATTTAACTTATCACTTATTTATTGAACTCATATTCAAACCAAAAGAAGCTGCCTGTGAGGCAGGATGTTAGAGGTTTTTAGCCCTACTTCATATACATGTTAGTCTATAATTATATAATGTCTTAAAATTAGCCTACTTCATATACATGTTAGCCTACCATTATATAAAAACTTAAATTTTTAAGTCATAATTTCATACCTCATTGTTTATTTATTTATTTCCCTTATTTTTCAAACCCACATGCAAAGTATTAGAGGGCTATAGTCTAAATGAGTTTAATATAAATGTTCAACCTACCATCACCTAACAACTTAAGCTTTTGAATCAAATTAGTGGCTTAACAAAGGTAAGAAAAATACGTGAACACACACTTATGAGTTTTCCTTTAATGGTATGCCACAAGTAGGCAAGAATGACACCCTGATTTCATTCAATGACCATGCGATATGCATTTTTTTCCCTAAAAATAATATTGATGAATTCAACAATAATTGCTTGAAAATTCGGCACTAAAAAAGTCCTCATCACATACTTGATATAACTAGAAATTAGTACTCTACGCAAGGACTGGCATGATTGTTACCTGATTAAATCAGCGATTGAAATAATCTTCAAGTTCTCCACCTCTGCAAATTGGCGAAGCTTTGGCAACCTGGCCATGGAGCCATCATCATCCACAATTTCACATAAAACTGCAACAGGCTCTAACCCAGCCAACACAGCAAGATCAACTGAAGCTTCAGTATGCCCAGCTCTTTTTAAAACCCCTCCCTCCCTGCACTTGAGGGGAAAAATATGACCTGGACGATTGAAATCCTGGGGTTTTGAATCTTTAGATGCAAGAGCTAATATTGTTGTTGCTCTATCATGAGCTGAAACACCAGTTGTCGTCCCATGCTTTGCATCCTAGAAAATCCAATACAACTGATATAAAATGAGAGAAGATTTTGATTATAGTAAACAGTCGAACAGACAATGAACAAATATTGTCCAAATAATTCTCTGAATAGAACCAAAAACTACTATTACAATCAACAACCTTGGGCTCGTCTTCTAATCACCAATCCAACAAGAAATCAGGACCAGCATCACAAACTCTTGTAACTCCAGGCTCCAGAAACCAAGACATTCAATTAGATTATATACACTGGAATCTTCTAAAAGATTTAATATAACATTTTCAACCTTCCCCTGTTCCTGTTTAACTCATCCAGTCTGTTAGACTCAGACATGTTAAACAAGATTCCTTATGAAAAAGCAGAAGAAAACATGCAACAGCATGTTATATACTCCGGACTATGGTGTGTGGGATCATGACTGGGTCATGTTTGTATATTCTGAATGGTGAGAAATAAACTTATTTCATTAGATAAAGCCAAGTAATCCTATATTTTATACCTATTGCAAGTTCAGTATGGATTTTCCACCATAGCTAAAACAGTTTGCACCAAATCCTTGAAAAAAGTAGGAAATGTTTATAAGTCTATCTTACATGCACATCAGAGGAAAGGAACAGAGGCTAAAATTATCATTCAACTATATCAATACATACCACTGACACAGTGAAAGCTGTACAAAGTTTCTCTTCATTCTCCTTCTGAGTCACCATCAAAGGAAGTTGCAGCCTCTCTAAGTCTTCCCCTTTCATGCTCACACACACTATCCCGGTCCCATGCTTGACAATAAAGGCCATAGCATGAGGAGTAACCAATGATCCCGCCATTATTAAATCTCCCTCATTTTCTCTGTCTTCATCATCCACAACAATTACAAACTGCAAAAATCATCCCCAATTACAAAAACATTGACAAAATTTGGAAACCCTACCAATCAATAAATTAAAAAGACAACTGACCTTGCCTTGGCGGATGTCCTCAATGGCCTCAGCGACTGAAGAAAACCCCTCGGTAGGACAATCCAGGTCTAATTCATCATTATTATAAAAAAACTCACTAGTAGTAGAAGTTATCTCTGCGGCAAGGGTCCCAAAAGAGGTCCCTTCTGGTTGGTCTGCCTGTTCATTGAAAAAAGCATCCTCTTCTACCATTCCACTGCTGCTAGAATAAGATAAGAGACCATCATTTCCAGATACCAATGCAGCTATCCCTCTACCATTGGCCTTTAAACTCAAGCACGATTGTCTATTGATAGAAGACCACACAGAGCCTGATAATAGGTACCCATGCTCTGCAAATGGGTTCACACCATTGTAGCGTCTGGAGAAAACCAGAAATCAGCCAAGCATGATTTGCATAAAAATTTATAACACGAAAGCTTTATATTTTGGTGGGACAAAAGTTGCAAGAAACAAGAAAAACAGAGCCATAAACTTACAGTGAACGAGTAGGGGCAATTGAGGAGGAAGAGAGGTTGAACAAAGCCATGGCTTAAACCGAACCCCAGCCAACAATAAAAAAGGATGAGGTTGCCAAAAGGCCTCTATCGCCAAACTAGCGGTAGGGTACAGAATGAAGGGTTGAGATTACGTGGAGTAGGAGAGGTGGGAAGGGCGTTAGATGAACCGGATCACATCATTTTCTCGTTTATGCGACCGCCCCTTTAGGTGGCTGTGGACTTGTGGGAGAACTCATGGGGAATGCCCTTGGGATTAAGAAATTAATAGATCACCCTCCAGCAGAGAATTAGCTGCCACGTGTGCGAAAACTATTATTTATTTTATATTTTTTAGGAGCAGTTTGGACAAGGGACAGTTTGGCGCTCAACGCTGTTCCCACCACTCCTCTGCCGAAACAAAAAGGCCTCCATCTCACTCCCCCACCTGCTCCCTCTCCACCGCGACATTCATCTCTTCGACTTCAACACCTCCATCCTCAGAACCAAACCCTCCGTCACCGTCTATTCAGTCCTATCCTTTCCTCATCATCCTCGCACACCACCCCTGCTCCTACTTCCACGTGATTCAAGTTCCAGGTCTGCATTTTCATGTAACTTGCAATTATTTGTTTCTTTTTATCGATTCTCGTGTTGAATCGAACTGATCATATAAGTATGCGATGTGATGTTTATTTGTGCCCCTGCAATCTCCACATGGACAATGTGTTGTATGATTCAAAAGTATGTTGCATTTTATGATTCAATAGATTCTGATCGGATCCTCCATTGGTAAGTAATTAAAATCCATTTGAATGTGAGTGAATTTTTAGCTTTGGTTCGCTCTCCATTTGTTAAAATTTGCATCAAGTATCGCTTGTTCTTTAGGATTTCTAGAAAGCTGATTGGATTTATTTTTATTCGTTATAGAAGATGGAAGCTAGAGGTAGGTTGCATTGATTGGCCATAAGTTAAGAGAAAGTTGTGTAAATATGGTTTGGTCATGTGCAATTAAGATTTGATATAAGAAGTGATCCTATTGGAGGCAAAAGCACCTGAACAAGGTTTAGGGAGGGGAAAAAGAACTACGGATTGAGATTGCTGATGATACATTTGAGATCCTACCTGAGCTGAACATGGTACATTGATTGTTGATGATTTTATGGAGGGCTTTGCTTGGTTGAAAAGTGAAAAAAAAAAAACAAATAAAAAAAATTATCCTACTCCAAGTGATTGGCATTTAAAGATTTGTTGATTTGTTCTCCTTAGATAGGTTAAGCGTACATATATTTAATATGTATCTTTAAAATAATGGTGCTTTTAATGTGAAATTTTCATGGCTTTGTAAAAGGAAGAAATTAGGAATAATAAAGAATACCTTCCTAGGAAATTCTGTTGCCATCAGAGGGGATTATTCCATTTATTTTCCAAATTGGGTTTACAGTATTGTATGAAAGTATTGCATTGTATTTCCTTTTGGGGTGAAAATACAGTTGGAACAATTGAGAAAATTAGATTTTAGGTGTGGAAGAGATACATATCATCTACGGATTGAGATTACAAGGACATGTTGATCTTGGGTCCAGTGATTGAGATAAGCAAATGAAGGCTGCTTCATTCAAATCAGCTTCTCCTTTAAGACATGTCATTGACTTGTTTGGGATTCCCTTTAGCATTGGCATACAAGGATATGTCAATCTAGGATCTGGCTATTAAGATGTGAAAGAAGTTGGCCTCATTTCATTCAGGCTCTCTCTTGCAAGGTGGCAAGCTAACCCTTGCTAGGAGTATCCTTGCTAATTTCCTATTCCTTTTTCCTGCACACATGTTCAAGCTAGGAATGGGCATTAGGTCAAGGTATTGTGTTCAAACACCTTTGTGTGCATTAGAATCAGGTGTTTGCAAGCAAAGATTTTGGAGGTTTAAAACTAAAACCCATTTCATGATGAGTACATCTGACAGAGCACGTGCCTATGGAGGTTTAGAGATGAACACTGAGGCTGGTGTTGGATGGTAACTGTCAGAAGAGTTGGGGAGGATGATAATGGTTTTGACAATATGGGTCTTTACACATTTATGAATGCAAATCATAGAATAACTTGTGCAAAGACAGGTTGTGTGGAATAGTACTTATTTGTAGGATTTTTTAGGATTTAGAGTTGGACTGTTGTGGTTCAGGCAAGTAGCTTTGGAGGCCTAATGCAGCCTCAAGGAGAAGGAATTTTTAGATGCCTTTCTTGTAACTTGGGTGCACATTCCACAAAGGAGCATCATTTGCTTATTGAAAACAATTATATACGGTCTGCTGAATTACAGTATGAATAAGGGATCAACTATCATTAGGATTCCTGATGGTTTTGTTCGCTTTCAGTTCCGGACATCAAGAATTATACTCTGCTGCAAACCACTGACCAACTAAACAATTGAAGTTGCAATACTTGTGTCTTGGGAGTCACAGGTATGTTACGTATGTATTTTAAATCTTTTCCTGGTTTTATGGGTGCATTAAATACTAGAAAATATGGACTAGCTGCATTGAAGCTAGGTGTAGTATAGGGCTGTTCATACTAGAAAAACATGTAGGAACTCTTAGTGTGTTTCTTACGTTCTACAGTTAGGGGTTTCTTTTAGAAACTAATGTTAAGCCAAGCATCTGGGTCCAATCTCAGCTATGTGGTTTTTGAAGATAATGTTAAATGCTTCTTTAATAATTGAAAATTTTCTTAACAAAATCATCATTGCTGAAGCCTTAGAACTATTAGCTTACTGCTTACTACAATGTTTATCAGACTGTCCTTTTAGAACCATCTCCGTGTACCCATCCAATATGTTTTCAGTGAGATTGCTACTTGATTACAGCAAATAAGGAAGAGTTTTCAAGAACAAAGAAGTTCATCATAGTAAAAATATTTCTGTATTCCTAGATTTATAAGATTGGGGATTTTAGACCCATGTTCTTAGCCATTTAGGACTTTATTATTTTATTAGCTAGTTAGCTTAAATGCAGGAACATCTCTTTGTGATGAGGCACTTAATCATGAAAGTGAGAATGCTGAATGCAACTCCATGAGAGATGTTCATGGAGGTAAGCGATTTGTATACTGCAAAACCTGTACCAAGTTCCTGTTTGGAGTTAGTGGATATGGGACTATAAAGGTGCATTCAATTATCAAAAAGGAGAATTTAAGCCATAATACCGAATGAAAGTAGATTGATTTTTTTCATTCCCATATCTTCTTCCATAATGGTACGGAACAATTGAATCATTGAAGTATATACACAAATCACTTCAAATGCTATGATGGTAACCTCATCTTTTGGCATGTGATATTCAGACATAGAACCAAGTCCTTGTGAATGGGCAGACAACCCAGGTGCTATTGTTTTATGGTGGTAGGACAATTGCTTCCATTACTGGCCTGAAAGTCACCAAATTCTCCTTTAGGTGCTTCCACTGTGGCTGTTCCCATCTTTCTCTGGTTTCCACAACCGTAACCCTTTGTCACAAAGTTACTTCATCCATAAAATAAAATAAAAAAGAAAAAGGTAAAAGGTGGTTGAAGATCAGGAATGCATTCCACCCAATAGAATCAAAAGACACAAAGCCCCTGAAGAAGTTAAGGTTCTTCCTCAGTATCTTGTAAAATCTTTGGGCAGAAAAAGAATAGTAATAATATATATATATATATATATATATATATATTTAAATTGATAGCAAAATATAACAGACAACCTTAAGGGTTGACATACAGGATTATAGTTCACTGGACATGGGCCAATTGTGAAAAAAGCAGGCTGATTGGGTCATTCTTGTATTTGGTTCCAGGGCCAAAATTCTGAGCAGATGGTTAGCAACCAAAACCAGTGAATCCAGAGATTGAAAACGTCGAGAAATTATGGTCTATATTGCATGTCTATCTAGGGGTGAGTCCAGTATAAAGGAATGTTCCTGAGATGAAATAGCGTTCATTCTGACAAGTTCTTTGCCATAGTTAAATGTCCTAAGATACAGTAATCAATTGGTGAAATTGCATAACGATGAAGCGTGAGAAAAGTCCTTGAGAGATGGCATGAATTTCTGAATGCCTTTTCATGCATTCAACATATTACAAACTGATTTTAGATCTTATTTTTACATCTGCCCATGAGAAGAGGGAATTAGGAGGTGCAAGTTAGAAGGTGGGGCAGAATGCTGAATGGACTTGAATTAATAAGGGCTAGTTCTGGATGTCAAACATAAATTGAACGTGTCCATCTGTGTGCTCAAGCAAATATTGCATATAGAGGAATCACTACTATCACCATGATCAATAGACACTATGGATTCATTAAGAGTACAAGAAAAATAAGTATGTGCATCAGAGCACTCCCAAAGACACCATGGATTCATTTTGTACCCTACATCTAATACAATGGATTGGTTTAATTCTCTGGGGATTTCAATTCACTATGAGATTATTCATAGTTCTATATTTTTAACTGTAGATGTGAAGAGTGACGACATGGTTCTTAGGATGGAAACAGCACATGATTTGTCTTTGGATAAGGTTTTGTTAATGATGACAATGATGGTGATACAAGAAAGTAAGAAGACAACAATTCTTTACAAGTGCATTGCCATTGGGTTTAGTAGGGCAGTTTTAGCCTAGAATTGATTTTATCTCTCTTTGACTTTTTTATGAATTCATTTGAATTTTGTACAGCATGTAAAATTTTACTTGAGCAAGCATCTAACTGATTTAACTTAGCCTCAACATGGTCATTCATAGCTCATGAGCATCAGTTTCTAGATCGTAAATTTGTTATAGAAGAATGGTGGTCTTGTTTAATATTTTTTCAAGTCCAGTAACTGTTTTGACAAACAAGGTTTCTAAGTATGCCACTTGACAAATTATAATGAGTTTTTATGTATAGTTGAAGGGTTTGCTGGTCTGTAATAACCAGCTCATAAGCCAAGCTCTTTAACACTTTTCCAATCGCACCTTCACCTTAATATTTTGAACATATATAAAGAAATAAGAATTATTTATTTAATTAAAGGGGAGAAAAACAAAGTCTTGAGCAAGATTCTACTTTTCAACTTGGCCTTTGGACAGCACTCACAACATAAAAAAGAAAGCAAAAAAGAAAAGCTGCCTACCATTACGGGGTCTACACCCTACAAAGCCCACCCACCTAACCAAATCTTTTCCCCATTTGTTACTTTTATTTTTTTTTTCTTTTTCTTTGTTTTGCACCCATGTTAGATTCTATGCACATTTATACATAGGCACTAGGAGCTATCCCAGAACAAAAAGACATCTCTCTTTCCTACTCTCTAAAGCGTGGGAAGTTGGGGACGCTTGAAAACAATTTTCAAGCGTGTCGGTTTCCCGTCACTTTTGAAACATCCAGCTCAAACTTAGCTTTCCATCCTCCTCTTCTGGAAATAAAACAGGTGTCCCATAGTAGCCATCTGATCACCATCTGATTGATCATTCAATTTTGATCCGATTTGGTTTTGGCTTGGAAAGTATGTGCCTTCCTCTGTGGGTTAAGAAAAATGGATCAATTGCTGTTAAGAGCTCACTCTTCTTTCTATGTCTATAACTGGAATAGCATATCAAATAAAACCCAGAATTGATACCTGAATGCATGTCTCTATTATGACCAGAAAGCAACTTCTCCTACTAATTTAAGTTCTGTCACCAACCATGTCCATTCCTTCTGCCTCTTTTTGGAAAAATGTTCACAACGGTTCTGGACTTAACAATAGGATTGCCAAAATTTAATTGGAAGTCAAACATGTTATTTCACTAGGTGGTGATTGTTGTTGCAATCTTAAGGTTTCAGGTTCCATTATGGCTTGCTGCCAATAGGAAAAGGATGACCATGGTGTCTGTCGTTATGATCTAGAAGGTTTGATTCCCGACATTCTTAAATTTTTCCATGTATACTGACCAGCGCTGTATAGAGAAACAGGGTTGATTATAATGGGTTTTGTCTGCTAATCATGGTTGTTCTTTTTCTTAGCTATAAACAAATCAATTAATCTAGATCATGTTTTCCACATTGAAAGAGATTGGGATCACGTTGAAACTATTTCTGGATTTCAACCTTTGTTGCTGCATTAGCTGAAAACTGAAGCCGCTAAAGGTATTGAATCACTGATTCCAGTCCACATTTAACTCATTTGAATACAGTGCATTGCTTCATACAACTGGATATGTTATGTGTTCATATTATTCTGCAGGTTATGCACAATCATTGCTTCCAGGGACACAATCATTATGTTTAGGCTTTTTTTGTAAGTTTCTTCAAAGAGGAATAATTACCCAAATCAAGTAGCTAAGATGCTTGTGCCGTTGTGTTTATCACATATCCATTGAGGAAAAAGATGGATAGGTGAATCCAAAATGTTCCTGCAGAACCTTCGTGCAAGTCAGCGACACCAGTTAATATTGTTCCATACTCGATCACCATGCAGGTGAAAGATCCTCTCCCATATTCATTTTATAATTGAGTTCACCCCTACACTTTCTGCTCGTGTCACAGAGATTATACCAGTGTGCTTATGACATCCCAGAAACTTTTCAGATGAATTACCAAACACTCCTGAAAGGCCCTCTGAATAACAGCGGAGCCATTGATGGAGCAACGCGTCTCATCCTCAAAAAGTAGTGTTTTTTTAACACTTCTGTGGTAACCACAGCTCACTTGGGAGCCAATGCCATGGCCAAGGTTCACTGTTTGAACGGTCCAGATTGTTTCTTATGTGGGCCATCTTCCCATGAGAGCCAGAAGGACAGCTTTCTTCCCTCTGCTTTCATGGATACTAAGAATTTCAATTTTGAACTTTTTGTGATGAATGCAGGTACCCACATGCACACAACTCATCAGTTCCCCTTCCTGTGGGGCTATGTTGAAACTTGAGAACCAGCTCACACGTGTTGCTGTCAATTAAAGGTATATGTGGCTCCCGCTTCATAGAGCAGCAACTCATGGTGGTGGGGTCTGATTTGTGATGTCCATATTACAGCTAAAACCCACTTGTGGCTGCATATCACAGAGTGGGAAATCCCGATGCCTTATGTTATCTAGAAACTGTTGAAATACGTGGAATTGACTGTTCAGGAGTTTGGCATGGCAAAAACTTACTAGATCTTCAATTCTATACCCAGCACAGAGATGGGTTGATACGGTCTACTGACTTCGTTGTAAAATTGAAGCATGGGCTCACTTCCCTGCCATGTTGTTGGGAGACAAATAACTTCGATCTATTGAAAGTGCTTAGCATTGAATTGGGTCCTGCTATTATCCTCATGGTATATCGATTTGGGCAAACCACATTGGTTTATCTATATTCCAGACACGTTTGCATGTGGGATAAATGTTGTCCCTGATAAACTCAAATAGGATAGACATCTACCTCTTGAATACCCGGATATCAAGCCAGGAAATATGTCCTGAGACTTTTGTAAGTTGTCAGGGTTTAGCCCTTGGCTGAATTGGTATCAGTTCCAGGTTGGAGTGTTCAGTCACTCACTGGTGTAATCTCATGTCTCATTTAGAAATGTATGCGAATTTTTTGTAGTTTACTGCTACGATCATGACTATTGACAAATCTTATTCAATTTATTATTCTTGTTATTTTTAATAATATTGGGAGGGAACTTCCATGCACAACTGGGCCAGGGCCACCATGCAAGGAACGAGCTCTTGGCTTCACTGACCACATGGATGCGGCTTCATCACCTAATTCCTTGTGATCATCATCAAGTACAGTACCTGTAACAAAGGTAACAAAAATCTGCATGATCGAATGTTGTAATTGTATCCATCTGATTGCCTCATTTGTTCAGTATCAGAAGTGAAAAGAGCATTAACTATGTACATTACTTTGTCTCCATTTTTCTTTTAAAGCATACAAACAAGAGAAACAGAATTTTTTCCTTTGCTGGTGAAGCTCCTTGGACCTCTTCAAAAGGCTGAGGAAGAGGTTGGAAAGTGACCCCATGTTTTCTACTAAACTGGCACCTGCTAGGGTTGTTACCAGACTACCTCCACTTCCTCCACCATGTTTTCTACTCTTTTTCATGCTTATGAGTTTATTTCTTTTCAATTTCTATTCGTCTTTCCTCTTTCCCTCTTTTCTTTCAACCAGAGAACCTTAGGTAGACGTACCATTGTTGGCAGTGGAAATCCCAGGACCACAGCTTTAATCAAATATCACTTAAAAGTTAAAGGGCTTCGGCAAGGCAAGCGAAGTCAGATCCAATGGAGAGGCACGATTGCAATTAAAAGATAGCCCCAGCCTCCCATTAGTAACCAGGAATTAAATAAATTCAGTTTGTATGGGGCTTTTCTGTACAAGATTTTGATAGCCAATAAATCATCCGTCATTGTTTGGTTTTACATAGAATTTTAGTAATGAAGAAATGCCCAATAAAAGAGGAGAGGGAATGCCATTTTAATGAACATGGGCATTTGAAATTCTGGTACATCTTTCACTGCGTGCTGCTACATTTAGAGAATCTCTGTGGCCAATCACTAAGCAGGCGGACCAAAGAAAAGTGAGGTGTTTCAAGTTTCAACACCATAAATACCACACAGTCTCAGTGTTCCAACCTAGTTTTCAGCCACTTGTATTTTTCTCATTACAGAAAGGCTTCATTGTACTCTCCTCAATTTTACTAATGCCAATTCTAACATACAAGACTTATTTCAACTGGTTGGAAAACATACCCATTTTACGAACTTGTCGTAACATGAACAGTAAGGCATGACGTGTTTGTTTCTGGTCCAAACACACTCTCTTTTAAGTAGTGAGTAGTGCTTCTTACTTCTTAGTTACCGCTTGAAGCCTCGATCTTGTGAGTTGGGATCAGCCATACATTTTCAAATTTATTAGTCACAAATCACAATTAGGGTAGGCAGTCAGCATCATGGGCTTTTTTTTTTCAAAAAAAAAAAAAAAAAAATCCTCGCTCAAAAATTAAATGAATAAATTTATTGGATAACCCATTTTTTTAAGAAATGCTTTGAGGTGCTCAAATAATTTAAAATAAAATTTTAATTAAATATTCAAATAATGGTTTCTAATTTTTTACTCCATCAATAAAAAAAAGGTATGAAAATGACCCCTCATAGAAATTCTGCTATTTTTAACAATTAACGTGAAAATTTGTTGAACCTACGTCATGCCATAAACTTAATCAGTGATTAGAAAAAATTGACAATTAATGTACAGAAAAGTTCAAATTTCGAAACCATGTTCATTAATTTACGCGAACTCAACCCATTAAACGACATCGTTTTTTTGAGAAAGCAAGAAAACAGTTCTTGGAAATCCTGACATTGTCCTGCCTTGCAAAATCAACATCCTCAGAAATCGCGATTAACTCGCACCGACCACGCCGTAGTGGCGCCCGGGATACGCTGACGCCAACCAAATCTGGGCCAGCTGAGCTAAAGCGGAGCCATTAGAAGCCGAGCCGACATACGGTCCTTTGCACTTATCACCACCCAGGCAAGGTCTACATGCGTCTCACTGATCCAAAAATATCTATCAGAAAACGGTCGAAAACCAGCAGTGCACCGGCTATAGCCGGTTAGGAGAAATTGCATTTGGAGTGAATTTGGGTTCATTTCATTTGAACTAGAGTGTACCTAACCCAAGTAAGATTCTAACCCAATAAGGTGACCCAAGTTGGTTTATTTAAAGAGAGAGAAAGTGTGAGGACAGCTGGGTTGTGAGCTGGTTTACTGATCTTCCCGTTCCACTCCAATCCTCTTTCTCTCTCCTGTTTTCTTTTGTAGATGAACAGTCGTAGACTATTTGCCTTCAAACATAGCTGTTTAAATTGATTGAGTAATGATGTAGAGTAGAGAGTGTGGGCTATATAGGGATAGAGTGGTGTGAGAGTTTTTGGTTAGCTTCTCTTGTGGGTTGTGTTTTGATTGTAAGCTTCAAGTGCTTTGCTTGTGGGGTTTGTTTTTGTGGGTTCTTCTTCTTTCTTTTTGATGGGTTCAGAGGGTGAGGAAGTACTGAAAAAGGAGAAAGATTGGGAAGCCAAGAGAGAGGGCTGGTTATACAAGGACGCTATTTGTATACACCTCTACTATTCTAGTTGCGCTTGTGTTGGGCATGGGACTTCCTACTTTCATGGTTTCATTTAAGTGAAGAAAAAAAAAAGAATTGCAAAAGAAAAAAATTTGCTCTCAGCACGTCTGCCAAGAGCACTAAAGATTTCGGTTTAACGAAACAAACCCAAACATCTAAACAAGATCCAATTTAGATCTGTTTACAGTTTCTTGCCCTTCAGTTATGAAGAGACTCGGAAGCTCGGAGTCCTTGGGTGCTTTGATGGCCATCTGCCCAACTACAGGTTTAATAAAACGAATTCTTCTGTCCTTGTACTTTGTTATTTTTCATGCTTTTATTTCTAAGATTCAAACACGCCCATGTGATGCTTTCTGGTCTCTAACCTTTTCTGTGGCCAATCACCTTAAAAATCTTTGTAAACTTTGATGTTTGTATCTGTTAAATCAAAGCGGTTTTAATGTTGTATAAGTATTAACTTTCCGTGCTTAAAGCCTCTTTGTCTTTTATGGGTTTTCTCTTTCTGGCTAGTCCTAGTTATTGCCTTGCGGATAGTGGTTTCCTAATTTCTGCCTTCTCAATTTGATTTTCTTTTTTTTGGCTCTCCAATTGTGTTACAGATGAACACAGTCCCAGGAACAACCATGTCTACAGTAGGGAATTTCAGACCATGTTCGATGGCCTAGACGAAGAGGGCTGTGTGGAGGAATCCGGGCAGATCGTCGAGAAGAAACGGCGGTTAAGCGTCGACCAAGTGAAGGCCTTGGAGAAGAATTTCGAGGTGGAAAATAAGCTTGAACCCGAGAGAAAGGTGAAGCTAGCCCAGGAGCTTGGGTTGCAGCCAAGGCAAGTAGCCGTTTGGTTCCAAAACCGCCGGGCCCGGTGGAAGACCAAGCAATTGGAGAGAGACTATGGCATCCTCAAGGCCAATTATGAAACTCTCAAGCTCAATTACGACGCCATCCAACACGACAATGAAGCTCTACTCAAAGAGGTATGGGATATTCTGCCAACTATGCGTATGGTGTGTTTCTCTGGTTACTGGAATGCTGCATTAATTTTCAAAGTGTTTTTCTGACTTTAGGCAGTGGAAAGAGAGAGAGAAAGAGGGGAGAAAAGTGCTTTGAAAAATTGTTTTTTAAAAGCCTTAAAAAGGAAAAGTGTCTAATATGTAAAAGTAAGTGTGTGTATACGGTTGTGTTTGATGGGGGGTTCTCTATGTTTTGGGAGTGCAGATAAGAGAGCTGAAATCAAAGCTGAACGAAGAGAAGACAGAGAGCAATCTTTCAGTTAAAGAAGAGTTGGTGGTTTCAGAATCCGATGAGAAGGTGAAGGTGATGGAACAAAGCGAAACAGCCATGGGTGCAGGCGTCGGTGGATCTGATGCCAAAGACTTGAGCAACGACGATAGTTTCAAGGATGGCAACGGAGGAGGCAGAGTTTCAGTGTTCCCGGACATGAAAGATGGCTCCTCCGATAGCGACTCCAGCGCCATCTTGAACGAAGACAACAGCCCCAATGCCGCCATATCTTCATCTGGGGTTCTTCAGAACAACCACCACCACCACCTTCTCATGTCGCCGCCTTCCTCTTCCCTCAGGTTCAACAGCTCTTCCTCCTCCTCGATCAACTGCTTCCACTTCTCTGACTCCTCCAGACCCACTCTCGGGAATACCCAGAAAGCCTATCAACCCCAGTTCGTGAAAATGGAGGAACACAATTTCTTCGGCGCAGACGAGTCCTGCAATTTCTTCTCGGACGATCAACCTCCCACCCTTCCTTGGTACTGCCCCGATCAGTGGACCTAAACTACTTGATCACTTGATGAAGAAGAGGCAAATCCAAATAAGAATCCAAAAAATGCTCCAAGAAATTTTGTAAAATTGTAAAATGGAAGTGATGATGGAGTATGTAATTAAGTAGCTTTTCCTCGCCATTGTAGCAAAGTGAACAAGTTGCAGAGAGAAGGTCGAGATGGAAGGGCAGAGAGGAGAGACACACGTGGGGGTGGTTTAGGGCGAAAGGTGACGGCTATGGTGCTGGTCGTGGGGGTGGGGGAAGGTGGTGTTTCTGTGAGCCATTGCGGGAATGATTAGGTCGTAATTGAAGTCTCCCTGCAGCTAATGTAAAAACAATCCGAATAATATTCCTAGGGAGGAGAATAATATGAAAATCCATGGAGGAACAATCCTGTAATGGTGAAATAATCATTGCCTTGCTTTTCATCTCTCGTGCATTTTGCTCTTCCATTCCAGAATTGGAGGCCCAATTTTTGTCCTCCTTCCTCCATTTTTTTTCCTTTTCATTTTCTCCCTCAATTTTTCCCCAATTTTGAACAAATTCTCTCCAAAATAATTGTCTAAATTCATGAATTTATGGGTGTAATTCATCATAATTTTAAAATTACATCAAAAGTTCCTTAAATACTAAAAAAAATGACTTGAGGCGTTGATTGAATAAAACCCTTGGAATGTAATATTTAACTTTATTTAAAAATTCATGAAATATTAAAATTATTTTTATTTTAAATAATTTTTTAAATATAATTTTTAGAAATAATTTCAATAACACAGCCATAAAGAAATAAAAAGCTATCCTAAAAAGACTTGACATACTTGAGGTCTCTTTCCTAGCTTTGGAAAGTTTGGAATACTTGGTTGAAAATGATAAGGTAACCTTCAATAACTTTCATGTTTTATAAAATTTTAAATATAATTTTTTTTTGGACATACTTTGCTTTTTTTCCTTGGGTGCTTAGCAAACCAACTTAATAATTTAAATTGATTTAATAATTTAATTTAAGTCATTAAATAAATTAAGTATATTTAATAAAATAATTTAATGGTATAATTTAAAGTTAAAAATAAATTTAAATAATAAATAAAAATAATTAATTTATTTTTAAGTTCACATCTTCATTTTATCTTTTTATCCCCTTTTGTACTGGTTACCTCCACAATCTCCTTTATTATTGTATAACTCCACTATTACTCAATCTCGTTTATCTTATAAAACAATCTTAATACTTAAAGTAAAAATTAAATAATAAGTTTTAAGTTAATGACTTAAGTATAATTTAACTTAAAATAAACTTAAATCATTAAATAATAAGTATTAAGTTTTATCGAACGTCTCTTTGTACCTTGGTATATTTTTAGAGAATGATGATAAATTCAATTCATGATTTAAATAATTTAATTTAAGTCATTAAATTGATTAAGATATTTGAAAAAATAATTTAATACTATAATTTAAAGTTAAAAATAACTTTAAATTTTAAATTAAAATAATTAACTTATCAAAAATTTCAAAATTTTTTAAACTTATTTACTCTCATTTAATAAGTATCTCTTTTGAATCCACGAGTCCTATCCATGACTTTTAAAATAATATATATATTTTATTATTATTTTATATATTTTTAAGATAAAAGTTTAAAAAACAAATTTATTACTTAATGTTAAATTAAATTAATAAGATTAAATATTTAAATTTGACAACTTAGAAAAAAAATTAAACTAATTTATAAAAAATAATGTAATAAGTTCTAAATCAATACATTAATAATAATTTAATTTAAAATCAACTGAAGTCATTAATATGTATTAACTTATACCAAATACTATTTTAAAATCCACTTAAATTATTAAGTAACAGGTACTAAATGTTGTAATATATATAAAAAATAAAATAAAGAAAATAAATAATCTTAAAATAATAGACATGCGAGGAAACGAAACAAATTGCAATTGTCGTATTGAATCAAGTTGTGAGAAGGATTCATGACCCGAGTACGGTTGAATATCATTATACAAAAATTCTTTCTCATGTTGTGGAGATAAAACCCTTAATAATAGTATCTTAAATAGTTAAATCAAAACTCTGTCGTATCTTAATGCATGCGACTTTTTTCATACCTTACTATTAATTAAATCACTCATATACTTGGAAAATTGTTTGAACCAAATCCTTAATGATGACTTTTATAATTATCTTGTCTTATAAGCACTCTTTGTTTGTTTTCTAATTGATTTTGATGGATTCAAATTGTTCAACCATTTTACTATCTTATAATCCTAAAAATTCCTTTTGTAATTCTTTTGTTTATTTAGTTCTCTTTAACTCTTTCAAAAATCTCAATTCGGGCTTTGATATTACTTATTTTAGCAAAAGCTCTTATACCAATTATTGTATATGTCAATGTTTTAGTGCTAATATAACATCATAAGAACGTAAAAATAAAACAATTCATAAACAAAGATATAAGAAGTTTTGACGTAATTCAACTAATCATATTTATATTCATAAATAAGAGAGAATTATTTCAATATAACATAAAAATATTACAAATGATAGAAGCCGTATATTATTATTAAACTTTGAAATATCTCATGTTCCTGATTTTTTAAATCTACACTCTAAACTATGAGCCCGTACTTAATCAAATATATCTCAACATTATTTCATTTTTACCTATCACATATAGTTTCATAAATACATTTTCATTTCATAACTTAGAATATTTACAAAAATATTTCTAAAAACTTTATTTATTTTTTGTCATAATCAATATAAGAAATATTTATCTAATTTTCTTTACAAAAAAGAATGTACATCGAAAAGCCAACTCAAATTGTAAATTTGAATTGACAATCTTTAACGATTAGATTTAGTGACAAGGGAGTTTGTTATTTTAAGAAAATATTATCCATGTCTACAATAGTGGCTGAAAAGGAAAAGTAAGAAAGTAAATTTCCACAAGTAAAAGAGGAAGAAGGGTACAACTCTTTTGAATGCGTTGGAAGAAAGAGCTTATGATAAGCACTTTGTCCTTTGCTGTTGACTAGTTCTCAGAAATTTGCATAGCAGAAACCTACCCTTTATTTCAATGAAATGTTTCCATTTTCACAAGCTCATTATTGCAGCTTGACCCCTTCGTTTCGCAACCCATCACAATCCCTACAACTTTCTTATATTTTCCCATTTCCTTCTCAAAATTCAAATCATTACGTTGGAGAATTCAGGAGTTGGGGTTTTTCAAATTCATATGCCTACACATCCCTCAAAAATTGGACAACTTCACTCTTTCTTTATACCACTTGAAAGCAAAACTCCCCATGCATACTCATGGAGTCATGGGGGCCCTCACCCCACCAAGAATTTGAAGATTTTATTTTTATTTTTTTGACAACTTGTTTATTCAAAATTAAGACCTTCTTGAAGTCGACATCATATATCTTACTCCCTAATTATATTATAAGAAATATATTTGATGAAATTTCAATTCAATTAGGATATGTATATTTAATTCAAACATCATGAAAATGGAATAGAATTAAATTTATTTAAAAATGAAAATAAATTTTACAATTTTTTATTTTTTATATAAAATATAAAGGTGGTTATTTTAAATATTTTATAAAAATGGGAATATCCAAATTTTTAAATTTTTTAAAAATTATTGAAAGCACTAACAAAAATTAGTATTAATGCTAGTCCACCAAATTTTTTATTTACCTGATTATTGATTCATGGAAATTTAAGCTTAATATAAAGCATTCATTGGTAAGATTGAATAATACTTAAATATTAAAATAAACCAAGCTTTATTCTAATACAAGTCCAGCTCTTAATTTAATTGCAGTCAATACACACTCAGTATATTTTAATCCTCTGCCAAGTCACTTTCTCAACCCCTTGCATAAACCTGCCTGGATGAAGCTCTTCCCAAATGTACCTCCCACTCCCTTCCTCTTATGCTTCCATTTCATTAATAGTCCCTCTTTTATCTTCACCCACCCATTTGGTTACAAAGGCTGCTTTTTTATTTTTTGATAAAATTTAATATTTATTAAATTGTTAAATACGGTTTTATTTTATAAATTCTGTTGGTAATTATTTTTTAAAACAATTTTTTTTGTTTTTAAAAATAGAAATGATCTTTCAATTGTTTTTAGAAATTTATGATACAAAAAGGTGTACCAAACCCAAGAAAATGAAGGCCATGAAAATGGTGGGGGTTGAGGGAGGAAAGGCTGAAATCCCAAAAAGAAAAAGACAAAAGAGATAAGTAAAGAGATTAAAGAGCCCTTAAAAGAAGGGTCGCATGATTGGATCCAAAATATACGTGGTGTTTAGGGAGGCGCAGCTTTTGGGTCTTAACTTTTATGCGTCAAAGATCAGAGTTAGCACTTACCAGTTACCACACACCACTTCCTTTTCACCAACGCTCGTTTCTCGTTCTAAGTTTCTAACCTCACCCGCACTACCACCACCCACCACCCAACGCTGCCGCCCCTCTGCCACGTACCCCTCCTTCTTCCTTATTCCCCAAAAAGCAGATCGTCTTTTTCTTTTCCCTCTTTTCGCGTACGGTTTTGGCAAGAAGCGCAAATCTCGCTCTCGCTCCCGCTCTGATCTCATGCGCAGAGGGGCACATGGTGCACCCACACCCACTGTGCTCCGTTGTGTGTGCAGTGTACGTCCGCCTGCCCACCGTATCCACCCAAAATTTACACGTGTACGGAGATCGACCCCACTCCTTTCTTTCACTCAAATTCAGAACCCAGGGCAACTGGCGACTGGTGGGTGATCCTCACTAGTCACTGGTCGCCGGTCACCGTGTGTAAATAATCAGGATTTATAGTTGAAATATGGATGAAAAATCGGTTATCGGTCATCGATTTCGTTTCATCCACCGATATTTATCGGACCAAAAATCAATCGTAAAAAAATCACCGATTTATCAGACAATTTTTGTTAAGCTTCTCAAAAACGCCACTTTTTTTTATCATGTTTTTATATTTTATATTTTTATTTAAATTTATTTTATTTTATATCATCCTTTTATTTTTAATTATTTTTTATATTTATCTCTATTTTAAAAATTACTATTACTTCACTTTTAATTTATTTATTTATTTATTTAACTTTAAATATTTTTATTTTAAAATATTAAAAATATAAATTAAAATTAATTTAATAAGATAAATTATTAATAAATATAATTATTTAAATAAATTAATGGTAATATAGAAAAAATTATCATCACATATTTATAATAAAATTTTAGGAATTAGATCTCAAATAAAATATTTTATATAATTTAATTTAATTATTCATTTAAAATATAATAAAATATTTTTTAATAAAAATATTTTTAAAATTTTAAAATAAATAAATATAAATATATTAAAAGAATTTAAATTAATATTTTATTAAAAATTGATAAATATTATCTTTAATTATACTTATATTAATATAATTTTAATATATATATATTTTTACTTAGTTCTTGAAAACTTTTTAAATATTTTTATAAATTTTTAATCGACAGATATTTTTATTAAAATAACCATCAATATTTTTATGATATTTTCATAAAATTCTCAAGTACTAATATAATATATCTTTGTGTACCCGTATTTCAAACCTTCATAGTCACCATTCACTACTACATTTCTCACTCATCTCATCTCCACGTGAGCCCCACATTGACGCCCGTCCGATTTAAATTTTATTTAATTCGCCATGGGTGTGGAAAAAGGAAAATAGATTCCAATTTCCAACTGCTTTTCTCCTCATTTTCCGCCTATACACTCTGGCTTTTGGTGTGAGCGACTTGGGTGTGGTCCCATGGTCCCACACATTTACGTGGGGGTCGAGCTTTCTATTTTTTTTTTCTCTCTTTTAAATCTTTGATGCGGGTGAGTACACGGGCATGTGATGTGGGCCCCATCTTCCCGACGAAAAAAAAAAAATCGTGGGCCCCTTGATGCATCAAACCAGTCACTATCAAATTGTGGGCAAGTGCGAAAAGGAATAGGGCATGAATGGAAATATCATCAGAATTCCTCAACCCCTACACGGATGGGATCGAATCCATGTCCAAACAAATCTCAATTCCACATTACAAAAGCAAAAACGACCCTTGTGAGATTTTTGATTTTTCTATAAAAAGAATACGAAAATTTCCAAATAATTGATTTCTACATTTCGAAAAATGGTATATTGCATAAAGCGAATTGAGGTGAAGGGTGTGGTTAGAGTGATTTGGTTGGGAACAGGGCAAAAGGGGATGGCATGGCACGTAAGAAACTTGGACTAATGGAGATGATGGGACCACGGTCGGACAATTGGAAAGTTAGAATCTTTTTGTTGCCTCTTTTTTATACACTTCAGGTGCTACACGTTGCCTTATTTTAATGCAACCCTCGCTCTCTACTCCACTCCTTGCCAATTTAATATCACTCGCTTTTTCCTAAATTATTTCCCTTCCAACTTATTCACACTCATTATTCTCGTCACCTTTAATTTTTTTTTATTTGGTATTTTCGAGGCAGCTAACACCTAGGGTGGCATGCTCCACTTTGTTCACACAATGCCTTATATTATGTTTTTGGATTCTTTGTACAAACAATAAAACCACATCAATTCACTCTTCCTTTGATTTTGCCTTCTTTTTCCACTTTGAGATTTTTTAAATTCATGGGTCCTTAAAGCCAATGATGGTCTGTTGTTTAAGCTTCTTTGTATCATAAATTCAGGCTCTGTTATTTGACTCATAAACCACATTAAAATCACCTTTTGGGAGGCCCATTTGATATTCAAAATATGCTCAGTAACAAGTTGGATAGAGCCGGCTCTAAGTGTTGGTTAGGTAATCATCCTGTAATAAAAGGAGTAGTTATAAATCTTGTAAAACATTTCCATAGAGACGATGAGGGGAGAATCTCAACTGAGATTTGTTGCTTGTTCGAGTTTGCGTCAAATAATATTGGATTAAAATTTTGTCACAAATCTTCGGGTTTAAATATGCTTTGATGGAATAGAAAATTGTATGATATGGTTCTAAATTTAGTTGAAATCAGATTGGAGAGCATAAATCATCTTCCATGAGAGGTTAGTGTTTGATACTCTGGAAAATTTTGAACTTTTGAGTAGGAAAGCTAAAAGGGGCTGATGGTGAGAATGATAATGCATGGGCATCCAAAGATGTGCCCTAAGACGATCTCAGCTTTAGCTTTGTGGTGGTCACTTTTTAGGACTATGATTGTCCACCTGTAGCTTCTAGATGCATTGGTTAGTTGCAGGTGTCAGGCTCCTACTCCAATAGAGCGGCGCTCTTTCGAAATTTTATACTTTTTTTTTTCTTTTTTCTTTTTGAGTTTAAAATTTTATACTTTTTTATTGTTTGCCGAGATTGAGAATCTCCTTTTTGTGGATATTTATGCATAGAATTAAGCATATTTCATGGTTCATTTAAAATTCTAAGTTTCGAAGTGTAGGCACACTTTATCATGAGCGACACTTGTGATACCGAAGGGCATGGGGCAAACATGGGGTGGGTGGTGCAATAGTAATGCCTATGGACTTACCATGCTCTTCCAAGACGATGATTGGATTAGGCCATGATAACATTTAATGAGATAAGATAAGTTTCTCCCCGTCTCATGATTATGACATGTACGAAACATTACCTCAAAATCAAGGGACCTATAAATCATGGTCTAATAATGTGTTAATGTGGTATGAGAATGCTTAATAGTTGATTCGATTAAATTATCAAATTAATTGAACCATGACACTATAAAATCAATGGGCTCAAAAGATCCACAGTAACTATCACACATCATTGAAGTTATTTTTACCAATGGAATCACATTTGAAAACATTCAAATCTTATGTACGATATTGATATATTAAATTCTATCATGTTTTCAATATTTATTATTTTCGTTACGGAAATCTAAAGTCCTAAAAAGTACTACATCCACCTAAACTAGTTTTGGGATAAAAAATAAAAAAATTTATATATTCCTTATATATGTCACTTAACCAACCACCTAGCATAAAAGGTGGTTTGATTGATCGTTTAAAAACTAAATATGATTATACGTTTTCCTCATAATTACGAGATGTGTAAAGCTCTCTTGCATCATTTGACATGACCACCATTTCTAATTGACCTAACCATATTCCTTTAAATATTGGTATGAATAAAGAAAAATGGGTTAATCTAACTCACACACTTTTATACTTTATTGATTATAATTAATTAATTAAAAATGATGAAATACCCCTTATATTTATGAATTTAACCTCTTTGTTTGAAAAATACTCATTTTTTACATAAATGCCCTTAACTATTTTAAAAGTATTTACATGTATATTTAAAAAAAAAAAAAAGATATTTTTGTCAAAATAAGACTAAAAAAAAATGAAATATAATATTTCCAAAATCGGGTTTTCAAATAAGCAACGAGATCTTATATGTATTATAAATGAATGAGAATTTATACAAAAACATGAATCAAGTAGTAAATAATACCATATGATTGATAATACCTACTCCAAAAATATGCTTGTGATGATAAATTCAGTAATGTAAGCGTGTTTAATAAGTTGAAGCCCATGATGACTAGAGCGTGGCAGGACCAGGAAGTCATTATTTTCCACACAAAAATGAAGGTAATATCAAAGAAAGAATGCGAGGAATGTTTTGGGCATTTTCGGAAGGTGCATTCACATTGGAGGTCGGAGGGCGTGATACTCGTGAAATTCAAGTCAATAGAAAACCAAAAGGGAAAAGCAAAGAAGGAGGAAAACGTCAACATATGAAACAAATGAAGGGTGAATTTTCCACAAGTGGGGGGTTGGGGGGTGGCGTGGATGGACGTACAACGTTGATGGCGACACTAAAGCAGATGGATGCTGAAAAAGATGAGTAGGACGTGGGCGTAGAGGACAAAGGTTTTCAAAGTGTGTGTGTGAGAAAGAGAGGCTTCATAACTTTATATCACATAATGTTGAGCGACGTGTTTACACTTCCTTTGAGTCTGCATTTCCTTTTTGACCCCAGCCCACACCGCACCTCCCTCGTCGTCTCCTGGCCCGCCTGCTCCCGGCTGGTAGATGGTTTCTTCCAACCAGCCAACCCAACCACTTCTCAGTTGGCGTCTAGTCAAGATAAGCCACCGGTGAACCCAATATGCTCTTTAAAATTAGTTTTCCTTGCTAACACGTTTTTGACAACCCAATTAATCATAACATCGTTAATTTTTGTGAAATTTACATTAATACTTTAATTTTTAAAATATAAAACATAATTTCCAATCTTAAGGGTATAACTTAATGAATTGGTTTTATCTAACTCAACCTTTCTACTAGTCTGGATAATTATTTTTAATACTCAAATTATATTTAAATTAAATTTTTTTAATCCAAAGCTTAATTTAGGGGAAAAAAAAAAAGCAAACAAGATGAGGCTTTGAAGACAAATATTGTGAGTCCATATGAAAAATGTGAATTTAAAAAATAAGATCTATTTAGATTGATTATTTCTTAATTTGAATTAAGTTTAAATTATTCATTTATCAGAAATTCACACTTCTTATACATACTTACAAATCAATTTCCTATGAATCAAACATATTTTAGGGAAAACAATACAATGAAATTTAAATTAGAAAGAAAGCTAAAATACTTTCAAGATTAAAATTAGATGATAATAACATAGGGACAAAAATAATAGATGACTAAAAAAATTTAATTAAGGATGGACGACCCAATTATCAGTGGGTCCATAGAAAACAGAATTCACTCTGTTTTACATGGAATATTTATTCTAATTTACTTTATCTGGTAATGATCTTCCTCCCAATGGGCTTATTAAAAATCTTCCAAAAAATAGCGTGTGGAGGGGATTTTTCCTGAAGTGTCTCTTTCGCCCCATGAATTAAAAATTTTTTGGAAGAGGGCCTATCCCTTTCAGCTTTTTGAAATTTCAGTTTGGTACCTGTCCTATATCCAGAGTAGGGACATGACATCGAAAGACTATATAACTAAACACGAATCAGACCCATCTTAGCCCAAATTCAAAAATAAATTACTGAAAATTAAAGAAGAAAGGAACAGTCAGGTCCCTGTCAGTGCTGTTAAGCCATAGGTCCATGACCCATAAGCCGCTCCGCTCAAGCCATGCTTTAAATAAAGAAAAAAAAAACGATATTCTCTTGGAATTAAATAATTGGATTGTGGGTTCATATAGCTAATCTAAAACTACCATTTTGAGTATCTTTAAACCAGAAATCATGAAAATCAACTTTTGTTCTCAAGTCCGGACTCTGGAATCTGGACAGCCAGTCCCCACATGACGACTGCTTTTCCCTCTTCCCCTAAACCATCATTTGACACTGAAAGTCAAGAGTAATAATTTTTGCATCTGATCTCATACCCATCTGTGTGACATGGGTTGAGCTTGGTCCTAGCTTTCCAAAGTAGAGTGTACGCCTGTTATGGGTTTCTTTACCAAAAGCCAAAAGCTCGCCCCAATTGAAGAAAAATGGTATTATTTTTGGCCGGCCTTTGTGGTTACAGATTCTTGCATATTTATATATATATATATATATAAATATAAAAGCGTTGTGGTATTATCATATGTACGAGTGTTGGTGTTATCAAGTCCCTGAAAGAACGGTGCGGCATCGGAGGAGACCGCTTAAAATAGATTTGTTGCCATGAGTCATGACTGACCCGGCCTTTTGTGCATTTAAAACAAACCAAGCCTTGGGTTTGTTTATTTTTCTTAATGCATACCCATGTGCATCATTAGCCAATAATCATAAAATTAGTGATAGAACGCGTTGAAATCATACATTAAATATGGGTTGTGTCAGACAAAAGCATCCGAGCGGTCCATGGCAGCAGATCCTAGGTTAGTTCTCAAATATTTTATGACACAAGGAGAACCCATTTGTATAATCAACAACAGTCATGTGAGCATTTAGGTTTTCGGGACGCAAAGATTCTGAAACTAGGTTTTGGATCTCGCTTTATCCGCTTGGGAAGACGAGACCATCATAGACAATGATGATATCTTCAACAAAATCATACAAGACACCACAAAACATCGAAGATTGAGTAGTGATTTGGGTCACGGTTTCTATTACAAGAAATGGTTTCATTTTTTTTTTTTTTTTTGGGAGTGAAGAACAAGTGCGAGTTGGGTGGATCCAAACCCTTGATGTTGATTGTCATAAGAAGCGGCGGTTTTAGTAGGAGCCGAACATTGTAAAATGTGTGGGATACGTCTCTCTTTTGTTGTTGATGCTCCCTCGCACCAAACTCGCCATGTGCACCATCCTCAAACATGTCGGTGAATCATTTTTAATCTCCTATATATTCATTTTATTCTCTTCTATACCAGGCTAAAGCCAAAAATATTATGATACACATCTACAAGCGAAATAATTATATATCGGGAGCTTGACATGAATCATTGTAGTTGTTGAAGGTAGAAGATAAATGTCTTCATGGACCAATTTAGGTGACTGAGGAGGACCGTTGTTTGGAGGGGGAGATGGAGGTGTTTCCTCACAAGGAAAAGCGTCCTAGGCTTTTCCTTAATGCTTGCCTTGGGATTCTCTTTTGAGTTTTCCTCCTTGGTAAGCTTTTCTAAAAGTTAAATGTAAATTACTTAGAATTAACTTAAATGGTTTTGATTTGAGATATGATTTATGAAACCCAAGTCGAGAGGAGAGCAAAATTGTTAAAATAATAATTTTTTTTTTATTTAAAAGAAAAGGATAAATGAAAGGAAAGAAGGGGGAAAAGGTGAGAGGGTATATTGGCTGCATGTGGTGGTGGTGGTTTCAAGGACAGGGACCCGAGGATTCCAAGGGCTGGGTCCAATCCTGGGCACCCCTAAACTCAGCTGAGTGAGGGGATTGGGCCCCACGAAAGTGGCGCTTTCCCAGTGGGCCTCCATGGGCCCCAACGTCCAAAGAGCCAGGACAAAAAGGGCCCAATCAAAGGAACGGCGAACCGAGGCTTTCGCAACCAGGGAACTCCACACCCACGATAGTGCACAGCGCGTGGTCCCACCTTCCAGCCTCAACGATTTGAAACCAAGGGAAGAAAACAACCCCCCGCTTATTAATCCGAAGAGTCGGGGAAGAATCAGAAGATAAGAACGAGGTCTTATCAGCGGGAGGGGGTGCGGAGTGGGAAGTGAAAGGCGCGTGGGGAAGAAGGGGCCCAGGAGGGTCACATGGTTGGTGGTAGAGGCGGGACCCAGACTCTCAACCTCACGCCAATCACGTCAAAGAAATCAACGTCAGGAGAGGAAAAAAGGAGAAGACAACAGTAGTGGCTTTTGGATCCACCCAATAGTTCCCTCTCACCTTCCCCCCTCTCTCTCTCTCTCTACACACGTGGCTTACCATGGTTTGTTCCAGAGTTCAAAGAAAAAGAGAAAAACAAAAAGCTGCAGAAGAGAGATGGAAGGTGGGACCCATGACTGCCCCCATTCCTCCATATAAAAGTGTGATGTGGGCAGAAGTGGGACCCCCAAACCACAAGCCACCGCGTCACCCACGTTTAACTCTTGAGTCTGTGTGAGCTCACCGGCACACATCCCTAGAAGCATCTAACCCCATACCCCCCTGCCCCTCCCCCTCCGTTTCTGTGCCTTTGTTCCGGTCTTGGGGTTCATTACTCCCCTCTTTTGCACTCATCCCTCCTTTTCTATTTTTGTTTTATTTATTTCATTTAGCTTTCAGATACGAAATGACTTGAGTGATTTTTTTTTTCTATGTACCATGTCCCTATGCATGTAGGACATGTACCCTTTTTAAAACAATTGAGTACGCTGTAGAGTTGAATAGAACTACTCCATCCTGAAAGATTACTATTGAAAGAATAAAATGAGTTGGGAAGAGTAGGGGCCATGGCTTTACTAATTTATGCATGAGAGAGGGGGTCTCAAATTTTCCATGCATGTCTTTTCATGCATAGAAATTTTAGCATCCGGTACGTCAACCAATTTGTGGGAGACCCATCAATTCGGATTTGGATGACAAAAAATAGGAAAGAAAAAAGAAAGTATATATATATACAAGAAAAAATGATTTTATTGTGCAAAGGATTCACTTACTTTTCAATGTCATGTCATGTCATGCGGTTTTACACATGAAGGGCATTACGCAAAAATGCAAATTAGAGATGAGAGAGAGCACTGGCAGTGGGGGTATTGGGCCTGAAGCACCAAAGGTCAAGGTCAGTAGAACTTCAAATGGCTGGTGATGGTAACATGTGAGGGTGGTACATTTTGATTTCATCAAGTTAAGGCTGGTTTTATGCTGAATACATATAGATAGTAGAGTGCATAATCAAGTTTTGGGTGGTTGTACTTGTAGGTAAGCCCATGGTGATATCAGAATTGGGTGTGAGGTTCCTTGCGGATTGGACGCCATCTTCATCTCCTTAATTACTAATCCAGAATCCGGTCCCCACGATGACATCAATGTTTTGAAGTACACTTCAATCCTGATCAAGTTGCCACATCAAGCCCCACTACGTATTGAGTGGAGAAGTAACTTTATTCTTGGGTCCATTTTTGACTATCCACATCGAAAACCTGGCGAAGGACATGAAATGAAATGATTTATCCCTTGTTTTCCGCTCCCTTCCCCAACCCAACCTTACCAGCAGGTCACCAACGCATTCAATTTTACACCAATTTTTAGTTCCTGGAGACAGGCCTAGGCCAAATTGTAATGAATACAGCGTTAAATGGATATTGAATATGGATTTGAGAGATCAGTGGGGTTGGTTGATGCTGATAAATAAGCATAAAGGCCTTCCTTTCTTCTTTCTTTTGTCTCTTGTCTCTAAATTGGTGTTAGCAATGGAAGTCCAACCATGCAGCTAGCTCTCTGAGTTGCAATTCATGTAAATATGTGGATGTGGACCATTTGCATTTAAGGTTTGTTAATGCTGAGGTTTACAACTCAAAGGGTAGTGGAGATTTGACCACGCTTGTCCACTTCTTCAGACTGTTGAGATAGGCCCCATGAAATACAAAATGGGGTTGTGCTGGAAATGGAATTGAAGATGATAGCTCCCCTTGTCTGAAACCTGGCTTTGGCCTTAACCTAATATCAGAGGGACTCGTGGGGTGGGGACATCACAACTTGGTTTGATTGCTCCGCCGATTGGACTTTCCAGCTACCTCATTAATGTAATCGGAGACATTAAGACCCACCTAAACAGTCATCGTACCCTGGGCAGCCCTGGTACCCCTACCCAAGATGCTTCATTCACACTGTGCTTCTACGATTTTCTGTCCGATTAGTGTCATGACATGGCCAGGTTTAGGGGAAAAAAGCTTCATTCAACGTACAACTCCAGTTTCATATTTAACCTTGAGCTATCCGACAACTCAGATTATACTTCAGTCCCTATGGGAAAACAACAGGCATCAAGTACTAGAAGGCTCAACACTTGGGCTTTCATCAAATTGGAACTGAATTAAGGTGATACACCTTTGTAAAAATCTTGGTAAAATCAGCTTGTATATATCGCATCTAGAGGGAACTGGTGCGAACAAGGCAACTGGGTTGCGAAAAGTGAACCCACTGACACTGCCCTTCATCTGAAAAACAAGCCATGTCCCATGTGTGCCAAGAAAGTCATGGCATTTAGTTTCATCTTCCAAATTGTTTGTGTAGAGAACTTCTTCACAGCACTTGAACCCAAGTTTGAAAAGAATCCAATCATCACCAGGGAAGAACTGATATGACATCAAGCACTTTACAGTATTACCATACTAGAAAAGTGAGATTCAAGCCTTTAATAATGATGTTTGAAGATTTGGAAGGTTCCACAAGAAGGCAGTCCATAGACTTCATCCTAACCTCAGTCCCACTGAAAAGTAATCAGTATGCTGCAGAGGGACAAAATCCAACGGGCAAGACTTGGGAGTATATATGAAACCCATTTATTAATTGGCAAAAGCTGATCTCTCTTCATGTCAACCTGGGTTCTTGTCTATGAAAACCCATGATCAAAGGACCAACTACCATTACCACCAATTTAGATCAAGACATGCTGTTTTCTATAGAGGCTTGTCTGCAGATTGAACCTTCTTTCATGCTAACTTTTTCGGTATGAAAGTGGAAACTTCAGCCTTCCCAAGAGATTCAATTACTATCAGCAGTCTAGGCATTAAATTAATTACACTCAATGGAGCAGAACAAATATGTGATGACCGGAGCTTAGTTCCATTAAAGCACAGGAAATAAGAGAGTTAGTCCAACTCCCAAAGGGCCAAAACAAGTATGATCAGCAGGCGTTCCAAATAAAGGTGGGACAACAAGAAAGAGGAAAATTTGAAAGCTCACCAAGTGCATGGACCAATACCAATTTATGCAGAAAGTAAAGGGTTGCCATCATATGCGGGAAATTTGTGAACAAAATTTATAACATATCATTTTCATTTTATGTACTGTTGTACGGGATTCATTCCATATATGATAGCCGTTTTCAAACAACAATTAAGAGGATGCAACCGTTTGCAATCAAGATTGAAAGAAAAAATTCTGATTAACAAATGTATTGCCCCACCATTAATCTCATTGGAACTTTATCAGAGTTCAACTAGTGATAGTTGATCAGAAAATTTATGATTACTGGGCCAGGTTGGCCAAGGAACTAAGACAGGACTTGCCCGATTGAAATATGTTGATGTGTTGATCTTGTTTGAGAATTTAGCTCTATTTCTACATCGAGTCCAATGCATCTTACCTCAAGTAATTTATGGGTTATACTCAACTTCAACCTTATTCAAAATTGGTTAATCTTTGAGGTACGTATGCATTTGGAGTAATTAGAGACTTTTTCCTCTTTTACAACCATCATTTCTTTCCCATCTTGAAGTTACTCTATAAAATAAGAGACTTTTCTTGAGCAGAGAGTGCAAAGGAAGAACCTAAAATATCCAAAAGAAGAAACGAAGGTTTAAGTGGGAGGGGCCCAATCTGCCTCCACTTCCATTAACAAGTCCAAAGTGAGGACAGCCCCAACAACGAGGCCCAAAAGTTCAGCCCACGTGAGAAAAATTTAAGACAAAGGGTGAAGGATAGGGATGCATTTAATTAGAGTGTTTGGTGTTGGAGAATTTGGGAGTCAATGGCGGTATGACCTTTCTTCTCTATTTAATACATTGAACATACGTCTAAAAAAGACACAAGGGTTTGGGAGTCCCAATAAGACACTAATATCAGTGTGTGAATGGGGAATCCTGCATGAGACTATTTGGACTTTGGATACGTCCCACCAAATTTCAATGTTTCCTTACATCATACATGAATGGTATTGACTGCTGCTACCAGGGTCACCTCGAAATTTTGATTATTTTTTTATAATCTAAAGTTGGGCCATGCTTTGGACATATAATTATTAAACATATCAAAGAATTCGAGGTCAATTTCCATATTGAGAGCTATCGAGTACCACCCATGCTTTCCATCCAACACACGTGTTAGCTCCTCAAGACTTACGTTGTTCGGGATTATCAGGAATTCAGGATCAGCGCTCCCATCTCCCGCTGATCTCGGTCGTCCATTTAGGAGACACTCCCACATGGCTCTAATTAGTACAATACAATGAGAAACCGCACGCAGGGGAATCCACGTGCGGCGACTTTTAATAATCCCAGCGTGGCTCGAGATGGAGTTGCCTTCACGTGCACCACTACCGCCGCCCGAAAAGTCCCCTTTGTTCCCGACAAATCATCCACGTCACAACCGGGAATGCATCCAATTCTGGTGGGTCCTCACTCCATCCAGCCCCTCCATTTCGCTGACTTTTCAACTACCCACGCCATACGCAGGGGAAGAAAACATTATAAGATTTGACCATGCGTGGCGTTCCCCCATTTTCCACGTCAAAACTGGGCCTTCGGATTGTGAATCGCACGGCCATGATCTGGTCACAACTAACCATGACCTTTACACACGAGGGACCACAATGGTAACACGCGCGATGTCTATCCACATTCTATATAAATATGAATATACGATAGAAAAATGAATGCACGGATGAGATAGAGACATTGGATTTGCATCGGCAGGGAAGACCAGGAGAAGATGACAATGGTGGCGTCTGAAGCAGGAGGAAAATGCAAGAAACACCCGGAACAAGAACAGCTACCAGGGGTTTGTTCCGCTTGTCTGAGAGAGAGGCTGTCTCAGCTGTATGGTTGTAAATCACAAAACAAAGCTGTGAATATGATGGGTGTTTCTTCTTGCTCCTCTCTATCTTCTTCTCCTCCTTATTCTTCAGCTTCCTCTTCTACTCTTGTCTCTCCCAATCGTAGTAATCATTATCGGCGGGCTTCGGAAGTAACGGCAAAAATCGCCATGGTAATAGGTGGTGGCCATGGTGGTGGGCTGAAAAAGAGCAGATCAGTAGCCGTCGTTCCGAGCGGCCGAGGCGGAGATGGGAAGACTAAGAAAGGAGGGTTTTGGTCGAAGCTGCTTCGCTCCAGGGGAGACAGGAGCAAGAGAGATTTCATGCATTCCAAATGGAGATTGGACTAGTGCGTACGGCACTTTTTGGGTTTATCGTCGTTTTGGGGGTATGAATAAAAATCAAAACAATAGGATTAAGCTTCCCTTTTTTGGTGTAAAGTTTTGTGTAATATGATGATGAATATATGGAAGACCACTGTTCAGTAGGAGATTTAATATCTTCAATTGCTCTTCTTTCTTCAACCTCCTCTCCCAGAAATTAAGCTAACAAGTGTGTATATATATATATATATATATCAAGTTACCCCGCAGCATGTAAGTTCAATCGGAAATTTGCTCCAGTATTTCAGTGATGCCACCAAAAAAAAAACAAAATCATAATTCTGGCCACCATTCACTACAATTTGAAGTTGCACACGCTACTTTTATCAACTGAAAGGGCCCTACGGAAACTACCGAATTCATACATTAATTGAGAACACTCCAGTATCTAGCATTGACAATGAAATTTGAATGTACGAAAAGAAGTTAAGATTGAGAAAAAGCAAAAATAGAGGCCATTGACAGGCACATTCTGTCCGTAGAAATTACCAATGTTCCATATGTATCCCAAGGAATCACCTTGTGTTCTCTAAAGAAACAAAACATAAAATATGAAGTCATCCTGTAGAACTTTTCTTTTTAGTCTAGAGAAAACCTCATGTTCAAATAGCACCCATGTTACAAACCAACAAGGGAAGCAAATATCAGAATGTCATTGTACTAATACATTTGAAAGTTACAAAACTCCTCTTCATTTTGTCATTTCTCCCCACTTGGTTTAACATATTTCTTTTTCCAGTGTTTTTTTCAGTTGCTGATAATTGTATGTAGTTTCCGTAAAGCAGGACACCCTCCCGAGCTTCAATTAGCATGGGAATCCAACTGCGGATAATTTGGTAAGAATCGGCTATCTACCTTTCTCCAAATCCTGTACATGATGTGGCCCCGTTTTCCCAATTTCTACAACAGTGACGAGTAATTTCTTTTTCAAATACCTATCATGGATATCATCTCATGGGGGCAGAACTTCTGATTTCCATCTCGTCTCCATCTTCACCACTATAGCTCCCTTGGTCTAAAGTCGGCCTTTTCAATCTTTGAAATATTTCATCAAGGGACTCAGATGAAGAAATACGAGAGACAAGTTTATTTTCCTGAACGTTCCGTAAAGGCATGAATTTCTTGGCCTCTATATTTGCCCTGAAACTTTGAAAACCTGTCTTCATTGATTGCCAGGTTGCAGCTAAACCAGAAGATGGCCCTCCCGTTGCATTACTGTTTTCAGACGCAGTGTTGCCTGCACCAAGCAGGGAGACCTTAGCAGAGGTTATGTTCTTCTCCACTGGCTTCTTATTGGATGCTAGTCTGCTTTGTTCTCGCACAGCAGCATATTTGTTACTGATGGCTTCTTTGTTCGCACCATATTTACGAACATCATCTTTCAAAGGTTTTGATGGGCCTCCAGTCATACCATCCTTGGTTAAATTGGTAGGCGCCTTCATCTCAACAACAGTACTATCCTGAACATTTTCATTTCAAGTTTAGAACTTTAATCAAGTTAGCAGGCAGACCAAAAGGAGAAGGGGAGATATCAAAGATTTGAGTAAAACTAAATACTAGTACTTTTAGTTCTTAAATCATTGTCACAGGATTGAATGTAGAATTTTATATTGATCCAAATATTTCCCAAATGTCATACAACGACAGCAACAACAATAATAAAGCAAAGAAAGATCATGGTTCCATCTTAATCAATGTTCACATACCGTGATATTGCTGCTGGACTCCACATCCATACTTGTATTATTGAAATTCCTTGCCAATGGGATAACATGCTCACCAACTTTGCGCCCTTCTTCAAGCCAAGATCGCTCTGAGGAAATAAGGACAGAATATAAAACACCTCACCATTAATAATTTTTTACTAGTTGAGATAAAGGCTTTGTTAGTTATCAAGCAGGCCACAAACTATTATGCACAAATACAAGTTGATTAGCTGGAAAAAGCTCACCCTTCTGTAAGATAATTAATCCTGATGGATCGAAGCCATCCATATCATCTGCCTCAGTTTGGAGTCTGAATCTCTTCCAGTTTCCAAAAAAAGCAATTAGCCGGTCAAAGAAATTGCTTGCAACCAACAGGGTGTATACAACCATAATAAGCGGATAGATTTTGTTAAAGCCAGTACCAAAGAATGGGACAGCAGCATCAATGCGCCCCATTCGCTGCAATAACATCATTATCACAAGGTGAAATGGTTAAATCTCTAGAGAGGAACAAAAGTAATCACATCAGAGAACCTCTGATTATTATAGTAGTATATCAGTCGACAACCTTTGTTTAATTCAAAGTTAAAAGTTTACATGCATAAAAACAGAATTTGGAAAACAGGAGGTGAAATGGAGAGTGAAAACCAGAAACAGGATAAAAACAGGCAAGAGAGGCCTGACACAGGAAAATGGCTCTAAATTTGAACGAGGGAACTTGTTGAATAGGAATTGTTCGGAAAACATACAGGACATCAGAACAGAGTCAACCTTAATTTTAAGATGACATGGGAAGGAATTTCTTAAATGTTAAGACTTAATGGACCAGCTTGAGGAGAAGTATAAGCAAATAAAAGGAAAGAAAAAATAAACAAATAAGAAATAGGTTCAAAATTAATAATTTTTTTCTCACAACTTCTTCTCATTTTCTTTCACCTTTCATATAAAGAATGAATAATTAGAAAATGTATAATTATGCAAATAATTTCCGCTATTTAATTTTCCTTTCTATTTTCCACTGTAAACTGAACAAGAGAATTTTGAAATTCCTTTCCACTGTTTTTCCTTTCAAACAGAGCCTAAAGAGTTGCTTTCACGAGAGAGGATTCCCTTCCCCAGCTTTTCCAAACATGACAAAAATTCCCCACTTCCATGAATTTTGTCATATTTTCCAACAGCTATTAGTCTAGTTTCCTAGGCTCTCAGAATGGGGTCCCCTCCTAGAATAATTTTTCCAGTAACTACAAACAAGAAAAGTAGAAAGATGATGTTTTGGTGGTAACCATAGTGATGGAAACCAAACCAACACCCAATTTTAAATATCTAGGATTCAACAGAGGGAGTTTGCCACTTGTCTCTCAAATATGTACAGAGACAATATGTTACAGTTACCTAGGAGGCTGGAGGCTATCCATTTTCCCAAATATGTAAAAAAACAAAGCCTGGAATCTATGGTAGAAGGATGGAGGGAGTTCGCCATTTCTTTCTTAAATATGTACAATGACAATGCTTCCATTGCAATTGCAAGCTGGGAGCTCCATACACACTTAGAACAGCAAAATGATACAGCTCATGCAGAAAGAAAAAGATGGTTAAATCACCTAAAATTTTCTCACAGAACACCTCAACTCAGTCCAAATCAGAAGGCCAAAAAGAGAAAATAGGTATGCACCAAAAAAAGTACATCCCAAGTATTTTGTATACAACACTCAGAATGCAGGTGCTTATATTAAATGAGACACACCACTTATTTACTAAATTTTGAGTTTCTGCTTGAACCAGATATAAGTGTCATTGAGGAGAACAACAAATAAAGACATCACAGAAGGCTTACCTTTTCAAAGATAGTTTCCTTTTGAAGGCGAATGCAATTGAGAAAGTTGTATGAAATTGGAGGTGCATACCGAGCAACCATCCTGAAAGATATGTTGTAATGCAATCGAGCATAAGCTTCAGTGTAAAAAATATCATTAAGACAAAGTTCAAATTTAAGGCAATAGAACTATGAAGAAAAACTTACGAGCATATCATAAGCAGGTTGACTGAGCTTGTTTGTCTTGGTGTTAATGAGTAAAACATCAGCATTCCAACTTTGAACAAGGAATAATATGTGCAGATGCACATATACATCAGAGGAATAAAAGCAAAGACCTAGGGGAAATATCACCAATCAATTTACGGAAAGCAGAAAAGTTGTGGAGAAAATAGGCAGGTAAGAACTATTAGAGCTTATTGTTGCTATGCTTAAGTGTATTATTTGTTATATTATGTTAGGGGTATTATTATATTCTCTTTATTAGGCTCAATAATAAAAATAGGAGGAAAGATATAGTAAAAGTCAATAAGACAAAAACCTAAGGTTCTGTTTAGTAACTGTTTTCAAAAACCATTTTTTGTTCTCCATAATAAACAAATAAGAAAACTTGTTTGACAAACAAAAAATAAAAAATAGTTTTTAATTCTTAAAAACATAACATTTTTTAATTGTTTTCAGTTATTTTCAATTGTTTTCTGAAGACTGTTTTAAAAAATAATTATACAAATATAAACAATGATTAACAAAATATTGTATATAAAAGTTATTTTTAAAAACATAGAAAACAAGTTAAAAACATTTCAGGTTCCCAAACAGACGTTTTCTACAAAACATCGGAGAGCAGTCTTCAAAAACTATTCTCAAAAATTGCTTTGTAAAACTGTTTTCTAGAATTCCCAAACAGAACCTAAACCTTGCCCATCTTTTATTCCTCTTTTTTGCCTCCTCCTTCAACTCTAGAATCACAAGTTTATAGTTTCAACTTGGTATCAAAACACTATATATATGTATGCATGTATGTACATATGCATATATGATATAATGACATGTAGACGTCACGCTGAGACCATGATTATATCTTGCTGATGTCAGCATCTTAAGCCAAAATTTGCAGGTTAGGATCTACTAATTCTTCTGATATGGTAAGTTTTTGAAGCTGTTTGAAGTTGTTTGACTGTACTTTTTTTTTTTCTATGATTCTCAGAATTTTAGCCCTCACTTTTTGGTTTTGAAATTTGAGGCTATTTTGGTGGATCTTTTAATTTAAGTCAGTCCCACATGATATGCTTGAGGATAATTAAATTACAGTTGTTTGCCGGTTTCTTGCATTTGGGGTGTTCTTTCATGATCTAGGATGTGTACATACTGTTTTGGGATTGCTGAAGGTTCTCTAGTACCGGTGCTAATCTTCCTTTTTATAACATTGAGCTATTAGTTTTATTCCATTTGAGAGTCTTTATTGTTGGTTCCTATGGTTCACAAGTTCTCTCCAAGTTGTTGGATGTTGTTCCATGTTACATGGGTTCAGGGTATGGGTGTTGGTACATGTCTAGGTGTCAGATCCTTTGCACCCCTAAAACTTAAACAATGGGAGTTCGGCTGAAAAGGATCTCAACTATGGGTGCAAGTACTTGGATATGACATTAATGAAAACTAAATTAACACTAAACATAAGCATAGAAATAAAATAAGTTATCAATAATAATATATGGTAAGTAGAAAATATATTTATTATATCTTTTTCATTTTAACAAGATACTAAGCGTAATTTCACTTTGATTTGTACATGAAAAACCTATTTATTAGAAGTCTTTTATTTCAATAGGATGCTAAGAAAAATCTTTAAGAAAGTTTATGTTGCATAATTAGTATACTTTGATTGGTTTAAAACTATAAAAATTTATATAATTTTGTAATAAATATTTTCCAATACACTAGATGCTGCTAAAATGCAATTAATATTGAATTTCTTATCATGCAAATATTTTTGAATTTTTTATATTAATTATTATAATTTGACTCTATATTTTTTAAGATATTAATTTTGATATTTAGCCTTAGATTTTTTATGCTATTAATTATTATATTTATCTTTAAATTTTATCTATTATAATTTTTAAAAAATTAAGAAAGAGATAAAGAGCAAAATAGTTATAAATGATGCAATATAAGCATAATTAAAAAAAAATGAAGAAAAAAAGCAATAAAGTAGTCACAAACTAAATAGTCGTAACTGATGCAATATAATCGTATCTAACATAGATCTCACACTCACACCAACGTTGACACAAGTATTTTAGTTGAAATTAATATGTCCAGACACATCACAAATGTTATTTGTTATGCTAAAGCTTGGAAATTTTTCATGACTAAAAAGAAATTGCATCTCCTCAAGGATGATGAAATATTAAATTTAGTTACATTGAAAAAATCAAATGGTGTTAATTACCTTACTTAGGCCTATGCTTTTTAGATTTTTCTACTAGGATAGAAGAAATTCAAATACTTGACAAATAATCCCCCTTCAGATATAAAGGATAGGTGTTAGTATCTTCACTACTAGCATGCTAAGCAAAGGCACATGTAGTTGCACCTTAAACCCGTGTGACCTAAGGCATGATGAGAAGCATGCCTTGACTTGGAATAAGAGGTAAATGAAAGAGCATTGACACATAAGTTGGCTTAGATGCATGGGATGTGTTGCAACACATTTTTTTTTTTATAGGTAAAGTAAATTCATTAAGAGCCAATAGGCTAGAGAAAGGGTATACACGGAGTATACCAAATACAAAGAAGCAAAAAGCAAAGGGACAAACAAGCTTGACCCTTACTTGGTGGCTAGCCAGTCTACGAAATCTATCAAAGACAAAGTGTGTTCCTCTATATACACCCTATCCCAATTCACGAAAGTGTACAAAAAAATGGATTTAATATCTTGATCGTTCCTCTCAATATCATCGAAGGCCCTCCTATTCCTTTCTTTCCAGATGGTCCACATCAGGCAGAGGGGGGTAGCTCTCCAAGCTTTCTCCCTTTTCTTGCCCACAAAAGATCCATACCAACCCAGGAGGTTTCTTTTCACAGAGGAGTGCATCACCCATTGCACCCCAAAAAGGGAGAAGATCAGAAGCCATAACATTCTGGCTTTCTCGCAAAACAGAAGAAGGTGATCTGTGGTTTCCTCCTCATATTTACACAAAAAACACCTATTGGGAATGCTCCAACCAAATCTCTTCAGGCGATCAGTGGTGAGCAGCCAGCTCTAAGGCGCCTCCCATCCAAAGAAGCTAGCCCTAATTGGAACCCAAGGCGTCCAAATAGTTCTAGCCGGGAAGGAGGGCTTTGTGCCCCTTGAGAGTAAGCTATAAAAAGACTTAACAGAAAAGGTCCCATTCTTGTTCTCTTTCCACCGGAGCAAGTCATCCACACCTCTTCTAATGGTCAAAGGATGAAGCTTGCTTAATAAGCTTTCTACTTCTCCCACCTCCCAATCATTAAGGTGTCTATTAAAACGAAGCCCCCAGCTACCCCCAACTTCATCTTCCTCCCAAGCCTCAGCAACCCAGCCTTCTTTGTTGACGGAGAGATTAAACAAGATGGGGGAAGCTTCCTTCAGAGATTGATTTCCACACCACAAGTCCTTCCAAAACTTCACTCTAGTACCTGCTGCAACACATAACCAAGGCCTGGCCGCCTAGCACAACAATACAAAACACCACATGACATGCAAGCCTTGCATGGGTGGCTTGGCTTGGTCAAAAAATGAATTTTCAATTTCACTAATTTGGGAATTTCCTTCAAAGAGGAGGCTCTAAGAGGAATTCTCCAAGTCGTGGCAAATGGAAATGATTTTTCAAGAATTACTTCTGATTTTTGAAAAATCATTATTCCTACTAAAGCACTTATAATACTTTAAGAAAATTTGAAAATGGGCTTAAAATGCTCTTTGAGACCATCATAGTTGAAAAGGATGGTGATCATGAGAAATGGCTAGGCTCGCATCCATACACAATGAAACACACCCAAGGGTACCCCTAAAGCGTCTACAAGGTTTAGATAGGCTAGGATAAGCTGCAATGCCTTGTGCAATAAATTGGTGTGCCAAAAGCACAATGTCAGGACACAAGACACATGGCTATATTAGTATGTGGGGCATTGCATGACACTAAGCCCAACACATCAGTTGGCACCATCAGCACAATGTCATGGGCCACAACATGAGTAGACATGGGCATAATGTTATAGTATGGATGAGCAAGTCATTTTGCAGAACATGGTTTAGGTCACATGAGGCATTGCTAAGGCATGCCTAGTGCAGAAGTATAGTGTGGATGAGCAAGTCATGGTGCGGAACGTGGTTTAGGTTGCATGAGGCATGGCTAAGGCATGCCTAGTAGCAGAAGGGATAATACAATCACATGAGTCAAGCATCAAGTGGAGTAACCAAGCCATGGTGCTAGGCTAAAGTGGTGCATACAAGCCTTGGCCCACACAAACAAGAGGTAAGCTCGAATTAGCATCCATAGGGCATTGACACGGGCTAAGAAATAGGTCATTGGTACAATGTCTGCATGGCACATGGAAGAAAGTTCATGTGACACCTAGAATTGGTCGAAGACCAAGCAAGGGGGTTGATGGAATCATGTGGGGCTTGACACCTTGTTGATATGAGGTGGTTACAAGATCAATGGCTAGATTGACACATGGCTAGGAGATCAAGATGTGGATTGTTAAGACATGCTTGCAAACATGCACCAAGAGGATCAAAACATGGGCTAACCTGTGGGATAAGTGCCTAATAATGTGGGAAATTGGTTGACCTGTCATGAAGCTTAGTGCGGAACATGCTATGAACCTGGTCTAAGGGAGTTGGCCAGGCATGAGAAGCATGGGCATAAAGTGGGCTGTTGATAGAAGCTTGCTAGACATGTGGCAAAGCCAAGCAAGTCTCTAATGTGCCGAGACAGGTGGCATGCAAGAGCAACAAGGCAATAGGTGGCATGATCCATGGAACGTATTAGAGAAAGGCTAACAAATGGCATCAGTAGAGGGTATGGAGACAATTGTTGGAACATGTAGCAATATCAGAGGTCAAGTGAAGGATAAGTACTTAGATATGGATGGAGAAAATGGGGGCTTACTCTCTTATCATGAGGGCAGTCCACTGAGCTCACAATTGCTCATGAGTGGGCAGTACATGGGCCGATGATGGCTTTGGTGTAGGGGCATTGTTCTGCAAGTCTAGGCCATGTTGCTTGTAACATTTGAGAGAAAAGTATATAAGTGTGGGATTTTTTTGCTTTCCCCTTAAAACGTTGGCTTATGTGTTGGCTTACAATCTCTTTTTATCTTGTAGGTGATCAGGTGGAACCTTAGCAGGACCTTGAGTAAGCTGGCTTAGAGGAGTCAAGTGCTGTACATTTCAAAAAAGGTTGATGGAAACTATAGGCATGTGACACTAGAGAATATAAAGATTGAATGTGCGAGCGCTCTATAGTTATGGGATGGTTCTGACATAGTATATGAAACCTCACATGGCTATTATCGTTGAATTTTGTCACTCTTCTAAGGAGATTTAGGACTCGCTTGCAGAATCATTTTCACAATAGAGTAATGTTTCTTGGCTTTATGAGTTGTACAAGAAAATTTTTCCTATTAAGCAGTTCAGAAGATCATTGTCTAACTACTATAGCATTATTAAAAGTTTGTGGGATTAATTACTGAAGAATCAGCCTTTTATTCCTCATTTACAGCAATATAAGCAACATTGGAAGGAGTTCATTATTACTTCCTTGCTATCCAGTTTGGACTCTGATCTTCATGGTTTTAAAAAATCAACTTCTTGCTAGTAAGACCCTACGCACTATTGCTAATGCTTATTCTCAGCTATTAAGGTCCTCTTTGGGACAAGGCTCCATTCTAACCCCTCTAGAGTCTTTTGCCCTAATCTCTAATAGTGGACATTGTAGCGACTCCAGCAATAATTGTGGTAAAAGAGCTTTTTGTGGTAGTTTCCATGGAGGTGGCCATAATGGTGGGCATGATGATATAAAAGTGCGATTACTATGGTGGTATTAATCATATTGAACACTGCTGGATAAAATAACAAGAAGAATTGTGTATCAACTATCAAGTTACTCATGGTACTACAAAACCACTCTAACCTTTAGCTTCATGTGGATAGGTAGTTCCTGATACTGGCTCTTGTGATACACTTACTACTCAATTTAGTGGTCTCATTTCAACATTAAAAACTACCATTCCATCATCTCCTACTACTACTTTAGTCAATTCAAATAAAGGCTACAACTTGGGTGGGTTGGTCAAGTTGATAGCTAACCCAAAACCAACTTGAAAACAATCAACCTGAACTCAATCCAACTCGATCTCTAACCCAAGATACTCAACCCAAGCTCAATCTAACCTCATTTTTTCTAAGCTCAGGTTGATCGGATTGCGTGATTTAGAATCCATCCATAATATTCTTTAAAAAACTTTTTTGTATATATTTATACCAAAATTTAAATAGTAAAGAGGAAAAAATTTCAAGATAAAAACAACAAAAAAGTAAAAATAAACGTATGTTTTTCTTTAAAAATAAAAAATAAAAAGAGTAAAGTTTATGATATAATATAATTTGATATTTTAAAAAAAAAACTAAAAAGAAACTAAATATTATTATATAGGATAGTATACATTATAAATATTATAAAAACATTAAATTAGGTTTGGATTAGGCTCGGGTTATTCGAATCTTGATCTGAGCCCAACCCAAATTGAGCTTGAATGGAAAAAACCTAACCCGACCCAATCCGAGTATTAAAAACGATTTCTCAAACCTGCCCAAACGTTGGGTTGGGTTAGGCTCGGGTTGGGTCGAGCCAACCTGCCCAAAGTTGCACCACTAATTCAAATAATGTTGCATGTGTCACTTAATCTACTTCATCTTGGGTCATTCAATTTGGGCTAATTCTCAAATATCTATTCATTCATTGTTCTCTTCTTATTTCAAATGTGTTCAACTCATATTTTTTTACTTATGGTTCTTCTTAGTCTACTCTTAGGAAAGGTGTGTTACACCCTACCAAGTTGTTGTTGTCATCCTCTAGTCTTTATGTTCCTAATGTTCCATTTAATTTACTTTATGTAAATAAACTTCCTAAAAACTTAAATTTTACAGCAATTTTTTATACTAATTCATGCATTTTTCAAGACCTAACAACAAAAAAGATGCTTGGTTTAGGATGTGAGAAAGATGGATTGTATCATCTAGATCTTAGCGAACCTACTTCTTCAATATTGAGTGCTATCTTCCTCCCCTCTTCAATGACATTTTCATTTAGGTCATCCATATTTAGCAAAGTTGTGTTTAATTATACCCATATTGAGTCATGTGTCTAGTTTAGAATCTGAAGCTTGTCATTGGGGTTAGCATAGGCATAGGCATCAGTTTGAGCCTTTTGATGTAGTCCACATAGACATTGGGTCTATATCAAACTCTTAGTTTGTATGAATTTATTTATTTTGTTAAATTTGTTGATGATTTCTCTCAAATGACCTGGATGTCTTTAATGAAAAAGTGATGTGAATTACCTTATATTGTCTTCAAAATTTTACAATGACATTCTTGTTCAATTTGGTAAAAGGCATCAAAGTTATTCAATCCCATAATGTGTCAGGGTATAGCTCATACTACCTTTGAGAAGTTATGGATTCCTCCCTTCAAGAAATGGATCTAGATATTCTTACACCCATATTGATGCACTGTGACAATTACACACTTATCGTTTTTGCTAATAATTCTGCCTTCCAAGCGCATACCAAATGTACAGAAGCTGATTATCATTATATTCAAGATTTGTTAATGAGCAAGCAAATTGTTACATCTTATATTAGATTAGACGACCAGTTGGAAGACATTCTCATGAAACCATTGCCTCGCAATACATTTCAGTGCTTGTGTTCCAGGCTAAGCATAGCTCAGGGGGGAGTGTTAAAGTTCATTATTGAAACAATAGGGTTCATCATTGCCTATAGTACATTAGAGATATTATAGTAATCTTCTCCTTTTTAAACTCAATAATATAAATAGGTAGAGAGGTGTAGAAAAAGAAAATAAAACAAAAACCTAAACCTCTCCTCCTTCGAAACGCTAAAATTGCAAGTTCATAGTTTCAACTAGAACCATGTACCACATACCTATAAGCATGACACAAAATAAAATGGACATATGGATAACAACCCTAAGGCAGATGGAAAACAATTTAATGCACCCATCATACAAGTCCAGTACAAAAAGGATAACAATAAAAAGTTTGAATTATACAAGACCACCATGTGCTTAGGCTTTAATGCTAGAAATAATAATCACAAACAGGAGAGGTGCACATAGAGAAGTCAGGTTAAAAGATCAGAGACTAAGAAAAAAGGTTAAAAATAATGTGCAAGTTCAATGAAAAAGAAGAGATTCCATACTCATACCCAAAAAAAATCAGTTCGGTAGGAGATATACAAGACACATTAGAACTAGAAGGGGAAAAAAAAAGTTCGAATTCTTTTTTTTTTTTGATAGGCAGCAACTCTTGTTCATTTGACAAATTTAGGACTTGCTTAGGATAATCTTTTACCTTTTGGCCTTAGAAAAAGCTGAAGCTAAAGCCCTAATCTCAAAGAAGCAATCCTAATTTATGGAAAGTTTGATTAAATGATAAACAACTTCAAGCATGAGTTAAAAGAAGATTTATTCGAGAAGCAACACTATATATTTGCCTCCATATTAAGTTCTTTTTAGTGCTAAAAGCACAAATAAAAAAAATACACATAAGCCCCGTATGAGATTGCTTCTCATTTTTTGCTTTAGCTAAAAGCTAGAATCTGAAGCTAACACCATGATTTTAAAGCAGCAATGCTAGTAATATGGAAGTTCTATTAAACATGAAACAGTCTTCAACACAAGCCAAAGAAGGGCTTCTATCAATTAAGTTCTCTTTTAAGCCAAAAGCTATTTGAATAAACTAACCCAAAGACAGAAGAACTCTCCTTGTACTTCAAAAATGGTATTGCCTTCCAAAAAGCAATAAACAAGGCCTAAAGGTAGCTGGTAGCATTGTTCCAACTTAAAGATCTAGGACAATCTCCAATTCATTTCTTCAAATTCTGAAGAACCTCTCATATTCAATTGATTTCTTATCCACCATTTTCAATATTCCATTAGGTTTATTTATGCTTAAACAAGATAACAAGAATCTCAAGTGATGAGAATTACCACAAACCCTACAATTTTACACAAGCACCAAAGGCATGCCTTGATGAGTGAATAGCCACCTAGGGGTTGCCTAGATGAGTGAGTAGCCACCTAGGGTTTGGGAACCACTCACAAAGTTGTGTGAGCACTAGCTAGGTTCACTATAGATAAATCAAGGTCTAGATCAATGCCTGGCATGAAAATAAAAGGCCATTTTCTTATTTATAAAGTAATAAAATAGGGCAGTTTAGATAGGCATATTCACACACATAATCAGATACAATTCACAAATACATATGCATGTGAAACTGTCTATGTAAATATGGTCACATATACACATATGGTACATACATAGTGATTCAAGTGCTTTTTTTCTTTTTAATTTTTTGGAAGGAATTCTGCTCTAGGATCCAAATATGTAGAATCAAGTGAGATGTTTGCTTCTAAAGATATGAAAAATATTTCTCCATGCAAGGTGAGATGTCCATGTCATTCAAAACGTGTATCTATGCAAAAAATTCTTTCTTATTTTTTGGTAGGTTTATATCCATTTAAAATTTCAAAGTCTACCTGCACAAGAACCTCTTGCTGCCCCACAGAGTTTATGACAATTGAAAAAAGTGACAGATGAACACTTGGCAGTAGGGTTGCCTCTGCTAAAAGAATGGCAGCTGACATGCAACCAAGTATAATAGCCAAGAGTTTCTCAAGCTGCTTCCTCACTATGCACAGCCAGATTAATTCTGCAAGGAACCAGCATTTATTTTAGGAAGTTGTAAAGCCTACAATATCTATTTTAATATAATGAAAAACAAACAGGATTCATGATATGAACCCAACAGGTTGGAATAAACCACAGATAACAAATGAATGAATAAACAAAACAAATCTGATAACCCCTAACATATAAGCATAACAAAATAGAGGGCGGGGAGAGGAAGACAAATTTGATAGATGCACATATAAATATAAGGTGAGAGCAATATGATGGTATTTACATAGTGTTTATTCCAGAACCAGCCAACTAAAAAATATCACGAGACATAATTTATGCATTGATCTTTTTCTTTTATAAAAAAGTAAGCCAAAATTGAAGGAAGTGGCCAAAAGCCTGAATTGAACATTGCTAGAACCCATAAAATTTTAAGCAACAATAACACTAAAAAGATTAATTTCTCATTCTCTTTGCAAACCAAAAATTAAAACAGAGGTTTCAATGAATATGATAATTACCCATTGTATCAAAGAAGGACCCTAATCGGCCAGTACGAGAAGGTCTGAGGGTTGAAACATATTTCCTGCAACAAAAGTATATGAATGTTCATGGTCAAACAAAACAACCTGAAACAAATACCACTTCTTAAAATAGAAAGTAATCACACAAATAATTTGGGACCAATAGTGATGCATATGCTTTGCAATATTGCAGATTATTTGTTCAGAGCTTTTAATTTAAATAAAATCATTTGTAGTGTCAAACCAGGATTGTATAGGAAGAGATGGACACAAAACAGAGAGGCTTCATTCTTCCAATAGTATGCTACATATTGTTGCAATTCCAAAAAATAAAATAAAGAATAGTATTGTCATTCCATTCATTCTTGGGAAAATGGGTAACATCCACCCAGAAAATCTTTCCAAAATAATTTTTTTTAAAATGAATTATTGTCAATTTAGATACACTACCTATTTTCTGTTTAGAAATTACCGTATAAAAGTAGCACATCTTGTACAAAAAGTATAGATTTTATCTTATATCTTTAAAAATCACTTTCTGAAATTTTAAAATTTGAGGGAGTAAAGATTTTTTTTAATTACCATAATTTTTTTAAACAGTTTTTAAAACCATTGCTTGTTCAATGTAAACCTCTAAGAGTTATCGTATTTCATATAAAAGTTACTACCGTTTTCTGATTTTAAGAATAGAAAGCAATAAGTATATCAAGATAAACACTAAATTTTAAAATTTCATTCCAATTTTTCAGAAAAAGCAAACAAATACTAGATATGAAACAACACCAACAATCTAGTAATGGAAAATTAGAAATATGGAGAAAAATTGAAATACTAAAGTGGTTAAATCAAAACCATCCTAAACTTGTTCATAATGAACCCTGAGACATCGTTCCAGAAAGCAACCCTCTATTGTATTTTAATTTTAATATACATGTTCTATGTCCAAATTAATTGGCCTAGACACAATTTTTTTTTTTTTATAGATAAATACTCAAAAAAAAAAATATTAAGAAACAAAGGCGCCTAAAAGGCAACCCAAAGCATACAGGAAGTATACAAGAGGCGCCAAAAGGTAAGAACAAAAAGAAGCAAAAACCCACCAGCCCTCATCTAGAACTCAACCAATCAAAAAGGTTGATTAAACGTAAAGGTCCTACATCTAAACAAGACTTAGACCAAGACAAAAGATTACAAACAAATGAATATTTCATCCTTTGAATCGAAATATCCTCGTAATCAAAAGCTATATTGTTTCTTTCCTTCCAAACCAACCAAAATAAACAAAGAGGAGTTTTCATCCAAGCCTTTCTATGTTTCTTGCCCACAAAAGAGCCATGCCAACCTAGAAAAGTATCTCTATCCGAAAGTGGAAGGACCCACATCACACCAAACAGTGCAAAATCAAGCTCCCACAAAACCCTCACCTTGGACCAATGGATAAGAATGTGATTAATCGTCTCCTCTTCATCACAACAAAAGAAACATCTATTAGCTATGTTCCACCCCCTCCTTTTGAGTTGATCTAGGGTTAGGACTTCCCCCACGAAGCTTCCCAAGCAAAGAAACCCACCTTAGTAGGAACACAAGGGCTACAAATGATGTTCCACGAAAACGGGATTGCACATCTAGGCTCAAGAGTACTATAAAGGGATTTAACAGAAAAATTCTCATTCATTGTCTCTTTTCACACCACCCTATTCTCATCTGAACAAACAATTGCCCACTTTACAAGATGGGGCTTCTTCTCCAAAGCTCCCCCACCCCAAAGAAAGTCCCTTTAGATTTGCTCTAGTCTAAATTTAATAACTCTGGACATATGCATCAAAGACATGATATAAATTGACATGTTAACCAAAGTGCTCCGAATGAGAGTAATTTTTCCTCCTTTAGAAATGAATTGTCTCTTCCACAAGGCTAGTCTTTTCCGAATCCTCTCCTCCACACCATCCCAAACCTCCATTGATTTGTGCGGAACACACAAGGGGAGCCCCAAGTAAGTGGAAGGAAGAGCTCCCACTTTGCAACCGAGTTCTAGGCCCAACAACTCTACATTCTCTACTCTTTCCACCGGCAAAATTTCACTCTTATCCAAATTGATTCTCAGCCCTGAAATGGCTTCAAACCACATTAACAACCAACTTAAAAATGTCATCTGCTCCTGGGAAGCATCACAGAAAACTAGTGTATCATCAGCGAACAGCAGATGGATAATTTGAACCTTGTCACCACCCCTTCCCCTTATCCTACAGCCTGTTAAGAATCCCCCTTGGTGCTCTATTTATGAGACAGCTTAAGACCTCCATCCCGATCACAAATAAGTAAAGAGATAGAAGGTCCCCTTGCCTCAGCCCCCTAGTGCTGTGAAAAAAACACGTTGGCAAGCCATTAATCAAAACAAAATACGTTGCAGTGGATATACACCAACTAATGCAGCCAACCCATTTCTCCTCAAAACCCACTTTTTGCATCACTAGCAACAGAAAATTCCAATTTATATGATCGTATGCCTCTCCATATCCAACTTACACAGCACTCCACTTTCATTCCTTTTCAGCATAGAATCTATGGCCTCATTAGCAATTAACACAGCATTGAGAATTTGTCTTCCTTCAACAAAAGCGTTTTGGGATGAGGACACCACCTTTCCCATGACCTTCTTTAGCCTATTAGCCAAAACCTTTACTAGCAATTTGTACAATCCTCCCACCACACTGATGGGTCTATAGTATCTCAGATCATCTGCCCCACATTTTTTAGGAACTACAACCAAGAACGTGGTATTCAAGCTCCTAACAAATCTTCCTCTCTCATGAAATTCTTTTAAGAAACCCATTATCTCATCTTTTACGAATTCCCAACAAAACTACCAAAAAGCAAAGGGGAACCCATCCAAACTAGGCGCCCTGTCCCCATTCAACTCTAAAAGGGCAAAGAAAACCTCTTCCACAGAGAACACCTCCTCCAAACTGGCTACCTCCTCAACCCCAATTCTATCAAAATCCAAACCGTTCAAACTAGGGCGCAAACCACCGGGATCTGACAATAGATTTTGGTAGGCCCTAACCACACTCCTCTAAATCTCTTGCTCTACTGTCAACCAGAGGCCATTAATTTTGATCTTTGCCAAACAATTCCTCTTTCTATTAGAGTTAGCCATCCTATAGAAGAATCTTGTGTTCTTATCACCTTTCTTCAACCATATTTCTCTTGATTCTTGTCTCCAGGAAATTTCCTCCATAAGCGCTTACTTCTTGAAATCCTCCCTAGCCTCCTTTCTAGCCTTTAACTCCAGCCTGGATAAAACTTTTAGCTGCTCCTGATTGTCCCAAAAGGACACTCTATCTAGAGCCAACCTCTTGTTCACCCCCATTTTCCCAAACACATCCTTGTTCCAAATCTTCAAATTGGTTTTTAAAGCCTTTAATTTTTCTGTCAGGATAAAACTATAGGACCTGCTAAAATTGAAACCTTGCCACCAGCTTTTCAACATCTCCTTAAACCCCTTCTCTTTCCTCCACATATTTTCAAAACGAAAAGGAATTGGTCCCCTCCTCACCCCACCCCCATCTAATAGAATAGGAAAATGGTCAGACACCGACCTTGGGAGAGTACACTGCATCACCCTGCTAAAATGAGTTTCCCAATCCTTCGATACCAAAAATAGATCCAGTCTTGACATGGATTGACCATTCAACCCTTCACTCCAAGGGCCCCTCCTGTAGGGGAAGGTCTTTCAAAGCCAACTCATCAATCACCTCTGAAAATCTTTTCATGGAAGCAGACATTCTTCTCTCTACGACACTCACTAGAAAATCTGATCACATTAAAATCCCCTCCAATACACCACGGGTTAGTCCACAACCCTCGAATGACCCTTAACTCCTCCCAAAAAAAATCTCTATATCTTTTCAAGGTAGGCTTGTAAACCCCCATAAAAGTCCACAAGAAGCCATCCTCACAATTTTTAAAGCAACACGAAATTGAGAAGAGACCCACCTCCGTACCTACTAATTACAACACTATTATCCCAAAAGACTACCACCCCTCCAGCTGCCCCCTCTTGCATTTGCTGCCCCCCAACCTAAAAATCTTCCCACTCCTAGACTGCGCACTAACCCTAAGGACATATCTTGGATTTTAGTCTCCTGCAAACGCACCAAATCCACTCTTTGAGACTTGATTAGGGTCTTCATTATCTTCCTTTCATTTCTGTCATTAGCTCCTCTAACATTCCAAGATAAAAAAAATTATCTTCATCTAAGGGTCGAGAGTCTGGCCCCACCTCTTCTGACCAAATTGTTTTCCTTGCTCGCACCATTATAATTAATGGACCACTCTAATTTTTTCAGTTCTCAATCAAACTTAGTAGTCCCTATGGTTCCCCTCTTATTACTCTGCTCTCTTCTTCTCTTGGTCCTTAGAAGCAAATTCAAGATTTCGCCTTCAAAGCCTTCCATTGAAAATCCCAAAAACTTATTGAACCTCGCCAAACAATTGTCATCCCATCAACATCCTTTCCTCTCCAATTCCTGAGGCAACTCTTCATCCTTACCCTCCACTCTTACCTCAACCAAAGATTTCTCCCACGATCTGCCATCAACCAAAATAATACTCAGCAGGTTTTGCTCCTCTCCACCCACAGAGGCCAACCCGCCAAGAGACCCCCTTTTCGCCATAGCCAGACCAAACCTAGGAGTAAAAGAAGAGAGATCTCGTCCCCCCACAAAGAACGAAGGAGAATCGACGTACTTGGATGCCTCTGCAAACAAAGCTTCGTTAGCAAACGTCGTTTTTTCCACCACCTCAAGGGCCTCCAGCAACAAAGCAACCCTCGACATCCCTTTGAGAGGATTCTCATTTCATCTTTCCTCTCTAACCTTGCTAATCGAAGACCCCTCTAGTGCCCTAGATTTTGGGACTGAAGACTCTAGCCCTTTTGAAGACCCTCCTTCCGCTGTGCCAACAACTTTAGGCCCAAGGCCCAAATCATTTTTTTTTTTTTGATCAGATAGGCCCAAATCATTTTCCTCCCCACAACCCACTAAACACCCTTTTAAGGCGTTTAAAACGATGGGCCTTAAGACTTCATCCTCTCAACCCAAAATCACCTGAGGCTCATTTTCTTGTCCCTGGGCCTCCTTAAGGCCCAAACCAATAGGCCCACTTTTGAAGCCACCCGACCCTAATCCTTGTCCACCCGATCTATTTAAATTTGATTTATTAACCCCTCTCTCTTGGTCTCTGCAAGGAGGGTTACCTACCCTAACCCCCTCTTCAGTCCCTTCGTCGAAAACCACAGCAAGAAGAGCAGCAAAAGTACCTCCATAGAACGACACGTCCTGTACCCCGAGCTGCAACTTCAATTGCTCCACCTTCTCCCTTTGACTCCCATAGCAAGCAGCGCGTAGATTTCCCTCCTCTTCTTCTCCGACCCCTGATTCGCCCACCCCGCATTTTCTTCCCGTCGACACCACCTGCACAAAATAAGGTGGAGTTTCCCCCCACAATTGAATGGAATAGCACCCCAACCCACCACAATCTGAGCAGTGCTAGGTAAATCCCTTCCCGCCAGCTTCACCAAGATCCTAGCCCATTGCAACTCAATAAAAAAAGTTGTCTTCATCCACTGCAATAAAGCCTCCACACCCATCACCGATTTTTTTAAACACCTCCCAACTCCATAGGTGGAGTGGGAAACCCACCATCCTCACCCACGCCTCTTTAGCATAGGAATCCTTGCAAAGGCACCCCACCTCTAGGTTCCATCTATCCAAAATAAGGAAGTTCTCCTTAATACTCCTTTTGTCTCTAGCTAGGACTCGCTCAACCTCACTTGGCAACTCAAATTCAAATAGCAAGAGTCTTCTACCTAGCACCGCAATACTCAATTTCCCCTTTAAAAGCCAATGTTGATGCGTCCATTTCCTTACAAAATCCAGCTCAAGTAAAGGAGCTATATAATTACCCCACCAAACACCGTTTCATCTGTCCTAACCTTCCTCATACTTCTCTTTCGCCCAACTCTAACCAGACTGAATCACCTATTCTTCCTGGTTTCGACTTTACAACATCTACGTAGGTCTTTGTCTCCACCCTCTTCTCCCTCGAAGGAACCTTCGAACCCCTCTTCACCCTCAATGAAACCTCTAGAACTCTGGTTTCCTTTAAGCCTCCAACAAGGACCACTCCAAGGCCTCTCAACTTCTTGGCTAGAGTATTCCATCCACCAGACAGCCCTTTCCCTTCTAGAAAGATAATGCTGAATATTTTTGTCTCGAGATCACGGACAGAGCATAGAATGAACCTTCCTGCCTCATTTGAACGGAACTCCAACCCATACTTCCTACCCCCCTCCTCCCAACCAAGAACCCATCTTCTACGATCGATCTCTCTACAACAGGCTTCAACTCCATCCAATAAGCAGCATAAACTAACCTCCCCAAATCTAATCCATGAGGAGACACCTCTGCTTCTCTCCCAAATACATCCTTTCAGCTTCCCTCCCACATCCTCAACCAAAAGCTCGAACGACTTAAGACTCCACAACAAACCAACTTCTTCCACCCCTGGCAGCACCAACTTCTCCCAATTGACCTGGACACATTGGATTTGAGGTTAATCCTTTCTCACCGCCCAGATGCTAACCTGGATACTATTTTATTTTTTATTTTTTTTTATAGGAAACGACAAAGGGATATATTAATAAAAAAAGAAATACAAAAGAAGGATGAGGAATCCTCCTACCAAAGAAAAACTAAACTACAAGGAAACAAATACTAGAAAATACAAACTAACCTGGATACTATTGAACCTCAAACCTCATTATTATCATTATAAATTAGCCTAGCTGAAAAGGTGGAGCCTGTATTCAATCTTAATGACGTGCTGCTGGACCCAAACTAGAGTCACTGCCAGCTCTATCAAGTGTAATAACACTGCATTTATCCATCTGCAGTTACACTGACTCTCTTGTCAAAACAGTTACATCAGCAAAAAGACACAAAAATTGTTTTAAAAGGTTTATTCCAGTATGTTGAAAATCTGGTTATCAATACAGGTAAGAAGAATTTTTTACATTAAACAGCCAAAATGGCAGGGAGGTTATAAAAGAGAGTAATGCATAAGTTATGAACAAACCATCCAGTTGACTCGCGCCGTTCATAATTTTTTATTGTATCCTCCAATTCAATGGCCTCCATGACATAGGTCATATACTCACTGCAAAATTAACAGCCGGTTAGACACATTTGGCCTAACCATTATAAGTGAACAGAAGGCCAACATTAAATAATGAAATGATGAAAGCCCATTTGCAATACAGAGATCATCTGGTTTGAAATGCGTTAACAAAATCACAGATCATAAAACAATATTAAAACCCATATATGCAACTGATATCCAAAATAAATCAAGTGCAGATCTTAAAATCAGCTTATTTAACAAATAGAGCAGATCAAGGTAACTTCTTATACATATACAAGATCCCCAACATGGCATTAAAACAAATTGAATCATTATGGATACAGGTGACCAAAAATAGTTCCAAAATGTGTGTATTTTGATGTGTTCAATGTGGCCAAAAATGCTAAAACAGAAATATTCTCACCAGAATTAGAAAAGCATAATCAATTACAGGCACACTTCTCATGGACTGAAGTGAATTGAATCAAATCTGAAATCGAGGTACCTACCACATAGTAATGCAAGTAGATAGGAAATTTGAAAGTGAAAATAGCTCTGTATATCTTTCTAAATCTGAAATAAATGAACTGAGATAGAAGGGAAGGGGAAGTTGTTACACTCTGCCTTGTGTCTCTCCTAGAACATTCAAGTGCCTGAACACTATATGCTACACTACCACCAGAGACACAAGAATGCTATGAAACAAGGAGACTACTCTATAGCTCTCATTTTTTGTGTCAAATGCACCAAAATTGTCAGCTTATTGGACAGTTTTGTGCACAGATATCCATGTTGCAATTTACTTTGTTTGGTCGCAACAGTCATTACCTTGTGTTCATTGCACACTAAAACATCCATGTTAGTCTCCTTACTAGATAGTACACAAGTAAAGATAAGAACTGCTGGTAAGAAATTACAAATGATAATCATATTAATAGGCCAACAAACTGCTAAATTGACAGATCAAAATAAAAGGACAACGAACACATTATCACTTTTCAAGAATAAGGATAGATGCACAATTATCATATTAACAGATGTCGGTGAAGTGGGCAAGGGAACTGGAAAAAGAAAAGAAAATTTTAAGGAAAGAATTCTCCCTTCATCACATACTGCAAATATTCCACTTCATCATTCAGTTTGCTTAAAAAGAATTCTCCCTTCATCACATACTGCAAATATTCTACTTCATTATTCAGTTTACCTTTTGTACCGATAATACTCCTCTCGAGCTCCTCTAAGATGACGCCTAAGTGTGGCCATTGATTTCTCATCTGTGTCATAGTCCATATCATTTTCCCCTAATCGGCCCCCTTGAGGTTTGAAAGATGGATCTTCTCTGAACTGGGAAATGGCATAATAAATTTAATATATTACAGCAAAAACACTATTGGAACTAATTTAAATTTGCAAACATAAGCAAGAAGCTGATGTACCATTTGAATTAACATATTATCGATCACATCCATGTAAGGTCTCAAAGGATCACGCTTGGACATTTGATTGGATGTCGCTTGAGCTACCTAATGAAGCAGACCACCATAAAGAATTAGGGAACTAAGCAACAGAAGAGCAATAAGTTAGACCAAATACAACTATGCTCAAAGGAGATGCAACTTCCAAAAATTTCCCATGCTTAAGAGAGCATGAAGGAAAAACAGATCCCGGATAGAAGGTCACATATGACAAACAGGTCATTTGCTCGTCGTATCATTCTGTAATATCAATGTAAAAATATACTATATTTTACTCCTAGAATGAGGAAACCTTAAAAAACTAAATCACATCCTTTTCATAGTTTCTTTCATTTATTACATGGATTACAAAACCGTTAAGGATTATATGTCTAACTGCAATTCCAAAAATTGAAGCAAGTATCGGGCTCATTGAGGTCCAGCCCATGCCATTGCCTAAATGTGTAGAGATATCACTTGCTATTGATCTTGCATTTCTCCTTCAACTTGTTTGTAGAGTAAAAAAAGCTCCAAGTATATTTAAGCTTTACCAAAACCTAAAGAGTAATGCAGACTGCTCATAATTTCTGAAGCTTGTACAAAATTTCATTGAACTCGGATAATTCCAGAGCAGTTTAAGTAAAATATATGAACCATATATAATTTTATCTAAGAAAATTCAAATTCATAATTCCACTTCCAACAAATTCTAAATGAAATAAAAGGTAGTTCATGGTAATCACCAATATAAACAGTCTCCTATTCCTGGCAAGTGTAAAATAAAATAAGAAGATAAACAACTATACTTGTATCATGCCTTTTACAAACTAAGTAAGCAAGATGGAATTTTCAAATAATGATGGAAAGTAACACTTACTACAATGGCATTTGAAAGTTCTTGATGAGCATCATCAAGTTTTACAGCCATTTTTGCAATTTTATGAGAAAGGACTTTTTGGCGAGTAGTCCAATCTGCATTTTTCCAAATGCTCTTCGGAATTTCACTCAAACCAAAGCCAAGAAGAAATGCACCCGTAACAAGACCAAAAGTATTTGAGCAGGCCATGGCTAAACCCAGAACACTTCCAATCCTGTCAATAAGGATATTAAGAAACAAGTAATTAGAAAGTAACAGATCAAATAGTCAAGCATAAAAAAAATATATGGCTCAAATAGAAGGGTGCTCAGTAGCTTGATCACCACAATCATCTTGATAGGAAGCACAATGGACTTAAAGGAGCAGATGCCTGAGTAATAGCTAGACAAAGGTTACTATTAACAGCTATCTGGATTTGAGTATAATCAATCAGAATAATCATGATTATACTTGCTTTCAGCCACATGATGCTATGTTATTTTTTTCCATAGGGAATTCCCACAGTTATTTTCCTCATAGGCATGATTCATCGATACCATATTACCAATGCCAAAACATATTCTCTCAAGACTTAAGCATAGGAAATTTATTTGAGTCTTAATCTTAGTGGCAATCTTAATGGAATTTAAAAGAAGAAAAAAATTAGGAAAGCAAACTGGGAAATACGGAAGAAAAGATGGGATCACAGTGAAGTTGACAACAGGATATATTCATTGTCAGGTTTGTATCATGTCAACCAAGAATATTATAAAAATCTACTCAACCTGAACATGATTAAACGTGTTAACTGCATCATAATCATAGTCATAATCATAATCATATAATGCATCATAATTTTGGACAGAGTTGAAAAATGGTAAGCTCTCTATTAAAGCCCTCTACTCAGCTTTAGAGTCAGGAAGTACAGTGTTGTTTCTAGCAAGTGTGATTTGGAACTTTGAGGTGCTGCTAAAAGTGAGCCTTTTTGCTTGGGAGGCTACTTGGGCAAAGGTCTAAACTTTGAATCATTCAAAGAAGAGAGTCCATCGATCACATTCTTACCCACTGTGTCAAGACAAGGGTATTATGAAATCTATTGTTTTCCCCTTTTGGAGTGTTTTGGGTGCTTCTCTCTTCAATCAAAGAGGTGCTTTTAGGATGGCATGGTTCTTTTATGGGAAAAAAATGGAAAAAGGCATCACAGGCTGCTGCCCTATGCTTATTTTAGACCATCTAGAAGGAAAGAATTTGAAAATGAGGAGCATTCCATTTGGACCAGTTGGACTCATATTGAGGGGCGTGTTGTTTTATGTGGTCCCTATATTATTTTGACAACGCCTTTAGGCATCCATTGTATAATTCCTATGTATTTTGGTACGTTGTTTTGGTGTCTCTTGTTTATAATATTTTCTTGTTTTACTCATAAAAAAACATGTTTAATACTCTAAACCTATATAAATTGAAATTTAACTTGTTTATCAATTAGTTTACTAAAAAAACATAATAAAACTAATAAATTGTTAATAAAAACTCATATAAAAAAAATAAAATATATAAGCTTTTTTTTATTAGGCAAAAGTATATAATGATTATATGAGTTAAACATATTGAACAAAAGTCAAAGTCAATGTCATGTCATTATGACATGATAATGAAATGGGACATATATGTTGTTATCATGTCAACCAACACAATTCATTGAATGGGCCAAAATGCCTTGAATGACCAACTTGAATATAACCTATTTCATAAATAAGTTAGGTAGGTCAACACAATTATGACACGAACAAGATTAGATTCAATCCAAACCTCTAATCTCACGTCATTTGCCTCCTTTTGAGCCTCTTGCATTCCCCTTAATATAGTCCAGCTTGATTGGTTTTTGGTGTGTAGATCGAAAGGTGTGGGTTAGCAAAAAAAGGTTGCTTGGAAGGAAATTATTCTAATACTAGAGCTATGAATTGTTTTATGCATATTCTCATGAGATACTTTACCATTGTATAGGTTTACTTAGTACTTTGGAGGCTTCAAACATACTTTCTGATTAGTTCGTTGTATTTTTTGGGAGGATTCCTCATCCTTCTTTTGTATTTCTTTATCCTTAATTTAATACATTTGTTATTTCTAATAAAAACATGACTCTCCTTTTATTTATCAATTTTTATAATAGAACTTAAGATCATTTTAAAAACAAAATGTATGAGATAGAAGCTTGAAGAACAATGGTCCATCCAACAAGGAAATACAAAGGAAAAAAAAACATAAAATTAGCAACTAATATGAAGATAAAACTATACATCATAAGCACCACCCATAGACTTAACTCCTATATCAAAGTGTTTATCGTACTCCTTTGCACAAGAAAATTAACCTCATCATTGCTCTTTCTACTAGTTAATCCAACAACAAAATTTAAACCCCACACTAGATCTGTCACCTCTCATAAGACACCTAAAAGTCCTTGAACCCAATCTCTCTTGCCTCAATCTAATTCTCCTCACCTCCCAACATCACCCATCAGTTAGAGGTAGAGGTGCCCAGCACTACATCCATTTCTACACCCACATTCCATACTCATATCCATATTGCATTGTGTTACCATGGGTATTAATGGGGAAGATTGTTTGAAACATGAATTGCAAAGAAAAGAAAAAATGCTAGCCCTAATGTCCAAGCCTTAATTTGGGACACAAATAAAGACTTAATTTCCTCTTGAAAGCTTTTGTAGTTAATTCATGTCAATTTAAGTATTTGTAGATGTTTATTTTAGAGAAAAGTAGTTTTACTAATTTCCATTTGTTGCACTGGGCTACACAAGCAATCCATGGTCTCATTTAGAGTCTTTTTTATTTTATTAAGATGGGGTTTAGTTCTTTTCATTTCTAATTTAAAATACATATTTCTACTAGGGAAAGGAATCCAATTCATAGAAAAGGTAATCCTTTTTTTTAAAACAAGGAAAGATATGTATACATAAATAGCAAAAGAAAAGGAACACCAAAGTACACAGGATATATACATCAAGCACCCAAAGGTAAGACCTCAAAAGAAAAGCCACAAAAACCATCCTTTCTCCCAACAAGAACCCAACCAATCTACAAAATCAATCAAAGACACCAAGCCTTCTCTTATACACATGCTAACCTAAGCTTAAAGGTTATAAAGGAACGAATGTTTCAACTTTTGATTGGTTTGTTCCTCATTATCAAAGCTCTTCAATCACATTCCTGCCAAACAGATCAAATCATGTAGGACTAGTTCTCCACACTCTCAACCTTTTCCTTTCTACAAAGGAACCATGTCAACTTAACAAAGTATCTTTTCTCATGGATGAGAGCACCTAAACTATGCCAAAATAAGGAGAACAACAATTGTCATAAAGCCCTTGGTGGTCAATAGGTTTCCTCCTTCAAGTTTACAAAGAAAATATCGATTCACCAACAGCCACCCTCTTTTTTTAAGTTAATATGACATGAATACTTTACCATGCCTAGCCTCCCATGCAAAAACTCTTTCCATTCCAAGAATAAATGGAAAGATTTGACTAAAAAAACACCTTTCTTCGAATCCTTCCAAATCACCTTGTCCTTTACTTTTTCTCCTCATCAACTTCTCCAGCAATCTTGTAAGAAAAGTCTCAATGATGCTCAACTCCCAATCATTTAAGTATATGGACAAGCATGGATTCTAATGACCACCAACTCCTATCTCTTCCCATAAATCCACTGGCCAAACCTTTTTAGACCAAATCCAAAACATACAAGGAGGAAAAGGGATTACCCAAGAGCCCCTCCCCACACCATTTATCATTTTAAAACTAAACTCTCCTTCCATTACCTGCTTCAAAGGAAACTTTGCTAGAGAAAAGATCTCATTCCTTCCTGTAGCTTTCCAAACTCTAACCCCGTAACCATCTCTCACTTCATAGGAATGCCAACCGCCTTCTTCCTTCCCATGCTTCACCTCTACTTCCAAAAAACTTTCCTTTCAATAGCAAATCTCCAACTCCACTTTCCAAGGAGAGCCTAAATAAGAGAAGCTTGTCTTCTAATGCCCAATCCCCCCTGACTCCCATCCATGAAAACAACTTGCCACCTCGTGAAGTGAGCCTTCTTCTCAAGAGCCCCACTACCCCATAGGAGATCCCTTGGAATCTTCTCAAACCTCAACCTAACCTTTTTAAGGATTACAAAAAAGGACATATAATAGATTAGCAAGTTGGACAACATTCTTCAAATCAACATAAGTCTTCCCCCTTTAGACATGTATTGCCTCTTCCACATCAACAATCTTCTAAAAAACCTCTCATCCATGGAATCTCAAACCATAGTTGATCTAAAAAGGGCACCTAATGGCAAGCCTAAGCACAAAGACAAAAGCTCCCCCTAACCTAACTCCATTGTCAACTCCTCAACATTAGCTACCCTACCAACAAGAATCAATTCTCTTTTTCCTAAGTTTATCTTTATGCCCAAGATTGCTTCAAACCACATGAAAAACCTACTTAAGTGAATTATTTGATCTTGGGAGTCGTCACAAAATGTTAAAAAAAAAAACTAAACTATCGTCTACAAACAAAAGGTAGGACACCTCCCCTCCCCCTTTACCTAGAAGCTCAACAAGAAACCTCCCTTCTCAACCCTCTCCAAAAGACGACTCAACACATGTATGGTCAATACAAAGAGATACAAAGAAAGTAGGTACCTTCATCTTCACCACCTCGAACTCTAAAAAAACCCAGAAAGAGTCCCACTGACAAGCACTGAGAACTTTGTTGTGGAGAGGAGGAGAGGGAGTTACCATTAGAATTTAATCATAGTTTTGAGCAATTACTAAGCTTCTTTTAAAGGTGTCCTTCTCTTATTCAATTCTTCCTAAATGTAATTACTAAAAGATATAGATTTAATTCCCCAAGAACCTTGATGAGATCACCTAAGGTTTTATTTCCCTCTTGTATTAACAACTCATTCACCACAATTTATAATTAGAGAAAATCTTGAATATGCTAAAGGTAAAATATCCTGCATCAATCCATGTTTCAAACTTGGACCTCGAATCCACCTTGACATGTAGTTATTGGATCCTCACTTGGGCTACATCAGTCAATCAAGAGACCAATTGCATTACAATTTCTAAAACACCCTCCCCACCCCACCCCCCTCCCTTCCTACCTAAAAAAGGGAAAAAAAAACTACCTTTTTTTCTTTTTCTTTTTTTTTTCTTTTTTTTTTTATAAGCAGAAGAGCAAAAGATATATTAAAGAGCCAAAAGCAAGGCTACACCAAATACACAAGAAATATACATGAGCGCACCAAAGAAAAAACACAAAAACCCTCTTCTTAATGGCAACCTAACCAATCGATAAAATCAATCATGGATAAGGACTCTTGCCCTAAACCCCCTTTGGTCCATCTAAAATGTTACAAAGAAAAGTTAATTTTAGTTCTTGATCTGAAAGCTCAACATTTTTTTTTTTTTTGATAAGTAAAAGAAGTATATTAAACGAAAAGAGGAAACACCAAAAACCGGTGCCCTCTAAGTATACAGGGAGTATACACACCACCTTTCCTAACTAGGAGCCTATCTAGTCTACAAAACTTACAAGAGAAGAATGACTCTCTGCTAGGGAACCCCTGACCCAAGACCAAAGATTACATACAAAAGAATATTTCAACCTTTGAAGCGAAAGATCCTCATCCCCAAACGTTAGCCTATTTCTCTTCTTCCAAACTGACCAAAAAATACATAAAGGCGCCATTTGCCAAGCCTTCTTGCGTCTTTTCCCCACAAACCCTCTATTCCACCCAAGAAGGGTTGTCTTCACTGTACACGAAAGAGTCCAAGATATACCAAAAAGGGAGAAAAGGAGGTTCCATAGGACCCGCGTTTTGACACAATGCAGTAGGAGATGATCCACTCTTTCTTCTTCAGATAGACAGAGAAAGCACCTATTTGCCAAAGAGAACCCCCTTCTTTGAAGTTGCTCCTATGTTAAAACTTTACCCCAAGAAGCCTCCCAAGCAAAGAAAGCTACCTTGGGAGGCACTCTTGCCCTCCAAATTCTTTCGCTAGGGAACATAGAAAAACCCCCCGGCTCCATCATAGAATAAAGGGACCTAACTGAGAAAGCCCCATCATTTGAAGCTGTCCATATCACTCTATCTTCCTCCTTCCTTTGAACCCTGAAAGCTTGGATCTTCTGCAACAATCGCTCTACTAAATCAATCTCCCAATCATTAAATGCCCTTGCAAAGAGAGGAGTCCAACCAACCCCATCACCAACAGGATTCCAAACCTCCAAAACCCAAGCATTCTTCGAGATGGACATGGAAAAAAGAGAGGGGAATGACTCACAAAGAGGCCCATCACCACACCACTTGTCTTTCCAAAATTTCACTCTTTGCCCATTACCCAAATGGAAAGCTACCCTACCATCTAACAGCCCCCACTTCTTCCTAATTGCTTTCCAAAGCCCAAATCCGTTTCTTCCCATCACATCCCGAGTACACCTGCCCCCCTCCTCTACGCCATACTTGAGGCTAATTACACTCCTCCACAACGCCTCTCTCTCATTAGCAAACCTCCAATTCCACTTACACAAAAGGGCGCTATTCATCAAAGATAAATTTCTCACCCCTAGCCCACCTTTTCTTTTCTCCAAGCATACCAAGTTCCATCTTACAAGGTGAGGTTTATGGGCTAGAACTCCCCCACCCCACAGAAAATCCCTCTGAATTTTCTCCAATCTCAACCTCACTTTTCTAGGCAAATAAAAGAGAGACATCAAATAAATAGGCATACTGGACATAGTGCTTCTGATTAGGGTGAGTCTTCCCCCTTTAGATATGTACTGCCTCTTCCACATAGCAAGCCTTCTACGAAAACACTCTTCAACCCCATCCCACACCATCAAAGAATTGAAAGCTGCCCCTATTCCTCTTCCCAATGGATCGGCTATCCTAACTATGAAGCATTGCTTGGACTGAGGTAAGCAACACCCAAACCACTCCAAACAAGGAGAAGACCAATTGCCATAACAAACTAGCCTTAGAACAATGAAAAATGATGTGATCGCAAGATTCCTCCTCGCCTTTGCAAAGAAAGCATTTGTTCACCAAAGTCCAACCTCTCCTCTTCAAATTGTCCATAGTTAGAATCCCCTTCCAAGTTGCTTCCCAAACAAAAAAACCCACTTTTATTAGAGCCCAAGAATTTCAAATAAGCCTCGCTGGGAAAGAATCGAAACCATCCTATCACAAAAAGATTTAACTGAAAACTAGCCTCCCTTAATAGTCATCCACAACACCTTGTCATCCACCTCCCTCCTCACTGATTTACCATGCAAACACAAAAGGAGTGCTTCAACACAACCTAACTCCCAGTCTTGGAAATTCCTTACAAAATGAGGGTTCAAACACCCCCCAAAATCAGTATGCTCTCAAACATCACATACCCAAGCCTCATTTGAAGTGGCTATAGCGAACAAAGAGGGGAAAGAGGTACTCAAAGAGGTGTCCCCACACCAAATGTCCTTCCAAAACCTTACCCTTCTTCCATTGCCCAAATCATAGAAAATCTTGCTTTTGAAAGCATCTCATCCCTTCCTTATAGTCTTCCACAATCCTACACCATAACCTTTTCTCACCTCCATAGAGCACCAACCCCTTTCTTCCGACATGATTACTTTCTTCCACAAGGGCTCTCCTTCTGACATTAGCCTCCAACTCCATTTGCCTAAGAGAGCATTGTTCAAAATAGAAAGATTTTGAATGCCTAGCCCTCTCTCCGCCCTTGGTTTATAAACTTTTTGCCGACCCACTAAGCAAGGCTTATTTTCAAGAGACCCTCCTCCCCAAAGAAAGCCCCTTTGAAAATTTTCCAATCTACAACGCACCCTTCTTGGAATAACAGAAATGGACATGAAATAAATAGGTAAGCTAAACAAGATACTTTTGATAAGAGTTAAACCCCCCATCCTTGGATGAGTATTGTCTCTTCCACCTTATCCTTGGACAAATATTGTCTCTTCCACCTTGCAAGCTTTCTTTGGATCCTTTCTTCCACCAAATCCCACATTGTTGTCGATTTAAAAGTAGCACCCAAAGGAGCCCAAGATACTTGGAAGGTAATGACCCTACTTCACACCCTAAAATATCCACCAACTCCTCCATTATAGGAACCCTTCCAACTGAGATTAGCTCACTTTTTTCAAGGTTGATCTTAAGCCCTAGAATTGCTTCAAACCACATCAAGACCCAATGAAGATGCAATAGTTGGTCCTTAGAAGCCTCACAAAAAATCAATGTGTCATCCCCAATCACCTTTTATCTCACAACGAAAGAAGTGGTAAGCTTTTTTTTTCTTTATAGAGTTTGACTAATAGGCAAATTACCAATAAATCCTTTCAATATATATTTTCCTAAAGATTCAAAACTTCCTTCATAAATTTGACGATTTTTTCCTTTTAACTTTCAAAAGAACACTAAAAGACTATCTAATTAACTCCTAGATTTCAAAAGAAAAAAAATGCAGTTCTTATCACTATTATATCTCCTATTTTTTAAATTGAAAGCTGGCACAGTTAGTTTCTAATGCCTATCATAGACCTACAGATTTTTAATTGTTAGCTTGCTGTTATTCTCAATGCCCTAGAAGGCAAACCAAAAGCTATAAAGAAGAAATTTGGGACAACATCAGTAAAAAGCAAGACTAAGAAGATGAGACACGAACCGAAGTCCGTGCATGATAATGAGGAGAACAAGTCCAAGAAGGCCGATAGATCCCACAACTAAGTAGAAGACTAGGTTTACTCGAATGCTAGTCTTCAATCGTTCAGTTACTGTGAAGTCTCCAGCATCTTCAAAACCCTGAATAAGGGGTGCCACAGCCCTGCTTAGAGAAAAAACACAAGCTAAACATATGAGAAAATGTAAAAATTTGGATAGTAGAACCATTATAAGGCATGTCAAAACATGATGACCTAAACCATCTTATATAAAAAGTTTATGTCTTTAAAAAATACTTTTCAAACTTTTAAATTTGAGGCAGTAAAAATTTTTTAATACCTAAATTTTTTTAAATAGTTTTAAAAAGTCATTATCTTTTTAAGGTAAGTCTCAAAAAGTTGTTGCATTTTATATAGAAGTTACTAATTAAATATCATTTTCTATTTTTAAAAACAGAAAACAAGAAGCGTATCCAAACGACACCTTAATTTTTTAATTACATTTTCTTCATCCCTTAGGATAATAAGTTGATATTAGTAAAAATTGATATTATGGATGCAACAAAGTATAAAGTAGATAAATTCCTAAATAAGCTATTCTTGTTTCTAATCATATAAATATTTAATTTTTCATCTCTGTCCAAGTGCCTGTACACACTGTTGAGATCCTTTCAACCAAGTTTGTATCATAGGATTTGGAAATGCGAAGGAACAAACACCCAAACACATCCCTGCACCTGGCATCTACACCCAACACCCGAGCAAATTCATGTAATAACAATATAGGCACATCTCAATACACGGTAAAGTACACAGGCCCATTGACTCAAAAGTCAAAACAGAATTCCATAGAGATGCTTGTTGAAACTCCAAAAGAATCTATTTTTAGTTACTGGTCGATGTTTCTCTTTAGTGACATTAAGCATGTTGTGTATTAAAATGATTCTTTAGGAAAGCAGGCAACAACTACTTTTCTTTGTAATGAAGTTGAATTCAGATATTTTCGGAGTTGGAATGGGAGATTAAACAATCAAACTCACATTACAATGCCACTACCATTTTAAATTCCTCAAAATTGAGAACAAAGTTCATTCATCCTTGAAGATGTTTCAAAACACACCCATACTGAATCATCTTGAGCATAACAACTAAACAATGTGCATACAAGAATCAAAAATACAAAAAGCAGCCGGTATATAAGTTCGTCCATGACATACCAAGTAAGTAAAAAGGTACTCCAATATGACCAGCTCCAAAAGAAGGAAATAACTCCGTTCGGATGTTCAGTTATTGCCTGTTCAACAAATGCATGAACCAATTGCGTTACTAAAATCAATTCAATCGATACAACAAATGTTCCAATGCTTAAATAAACAAATCCAAATCCGACATCCACAAATCCAATTCAACCAATTGTGGAATCCTAATTCACACGAAATCAAATCAAATCCATTCAAAACCCAATAAATTCGTTTCAGGTCCCATCCGATTCACAGTTGACATGTTCCAATTAGAATAATTACCGTCCAGATATCTGCGGGGACAATTATGATGATTGAGAGAGAACAGAACCAGGCGTAGCCGACGGTGAAAAACACGTAGCGAGGTATGCCGGGGCCGGCGAAGTATTTAAGCGTCAATACGACCATGCCTAGGGTTAGGGGCAGCGAGATCAGATAGAAGACCCACATCTCTGACGCTCCCTTTGTCTCTCTCTAGAACCCTCCCTCTTTACAGTGACAAGTTTTGAGGAAGAGGAGGAGAGACCAGGTCAAGGGAACCCGAGAAGCGTAAGCGGAGCTCCGATCGCTGCAAATAGATTTGATGCTCAAGTGCGGCACCTCCCCGCGTGTCTTGCGTCGGTGATCTCTGACATTGCGCGCAATGCGTTTCGGCTTTCGGTCTTGTGCGGACCCGGACTCTCCTGGGCCCACTCTTACTCGACCCAATTTGCGGGAAATAATTACTCATTCACCTGATTAATGACCCATTAACATTATACAAAAAACTAAAAATAATAAATGACGAAAAAATTGGTCATACCTGAAACTGTTAAATTACTATATTTTAATTAAATGCCTACCTATTGCAAATAAAAAAATAAGTGTTTGTTTTATTCGTTTTTCTTCCCTTTCATTTTGGTCTTGAACTTACAGTCAAACAATTTGCTTAGCTTAACTATGATACAAGTTTTGGCCTTTTGAAGGATTACAAATATATTAAAAAATAACATTAATTTAAAATATTATAAATTAATATATAATTATTTATACCTAATTATACAAATATTATTTATTTTAGAGTCAAATGAATCATCATGACTTTAAAATTATGTCCCCACATCAGGATGGATAAACGACTTTGACATCATTTTATAAAAACTCACACTTAATTGTACAGATGTTATTTGATTTAAGTTTAAATAAAAATTAATGGTTTTAAACATGTCTACAAAATTAAGAGAGACTCGTATTTATAAAGCACAAAAAACTTTATTTGGTAACATGGGATATCATATGATACAAATGATTGATTAGTGAGTACAAAAAAATGGGACTTTGACACAACCCATACACTTAATTTCTTGCCTTTTTTTAGCAATGGAAGATGATATAGACTTTATCACTATACAACAAAATTTATGACATTCATCCAATATTATAATCCCTTGATGTGGACAAACCTATACAGGAATTTTGTCCGTATAGAATCTTGATTTGGTCATTTTATTTATCAAAGAGAGGAGAGGAAACATTTGTAAATTCCCCCATTCCTAAGTAAAGCTGAAAATCATTATTCAAAATGCAAAGGAAATGAACTAACGCAAGGGCTATTCAAGCGCAAACACCCCCTTTGCATGTAACTTGGGATTCAAGAACTTCATACACATTCACCAACTACTGCCCCCCATCCCCCACCAAACAGAGGAAAACCAGTTACAAGCAGGGAAGCTCAAGTGCACTTAAAAAAGGCATAACCCTGGTATTCAAGATTCCTGCATGGATTGGCTTAAGCTCGCTCTGTCCATTATGCAAATCGTTCTGATGCCACCTCTCAAACTATGTCAGCAGATTACTGATTTTGGAATATGAGTTGCAGGGCATTGACCCACAGTACGTCATCTCGGACGAGATGTACATGCTCGGGGCTTAAATTTTTTTGAGCGAATACGGCAACTTATGTACAAAGAACCTTCTAAATAAGGTATCATATGATTATAGAAAGAAAGAAAGAAAAAACATTGTTCCCTTTCCATTCTATCTTTCCTTCTTTTTATCTTTCTTTCAATTTTTTGTTCTACAACTAATTTAATAATTTGTTTAAGTAATAGTTTCAATTTTAAATTAAATAATACATAAACTAGGCCATCGATTAATCTTGACTAAGATGGCTTGTTTGGGGTTTGGCTTTAGGTCGGCCATTGTTATGCCAGTGTTTGGTCTATGAGGCTCATCTCCCAGGCCCCATAGAAAAATCGATGATGAAACTGGTGTATTGGGCTTTTATGGTAGCACACCAAAACTTGGGTTCCAAGTTTCTGGCATGACCAGGGGTTAGGGCATGATCTGAGTTCAAAGCCCAAACCATGCTAAGTGTCACACCCTTGGTTATCTCACTAAATTTTTCACGATTATGCGATGCTAAGGACCCGTCCTTAGCCAACCTTCCCTTCCCAACGTTTAGAAGAACAGAGTAGAATACAGAAATAACAAACAACACGGACACACGAGGTTACAGGAAAATCCTTTCCCAACTTGTATTAATCACTCCTATAAGACAAAATTGCTTCTTGAACCAGAATACAATCCACTCACCCAAGGCATACGAGAAGGAACCCTTTCCCCAAACTCTTTCCCGTTGTTTCAAGGCTGTAGGAGCCCTATTTAAATGACTCATCTGCAGTTACAAATTTGAATTCCCTCAATTCAAATCTTGGAGCCAACTAGGTGGTCATGCAACTGGCTAGAACTGCTCTCAACTGTCCTGCATAACCACCCACCACCCAGATAGTGGGCTGCACTTGCCACCCACTTGCACTGGCCATCTCCTTCAGCCAACTGCAAGTCAAAGACGGCTTGACTTGGTCACTGGTTGTCTGAGCTAGCTGCACTGCCATCTCATCGGGTCTTGCTCGCCAAGCTACTGGTGAGTCCCCCTAACAAGTCGACCCCTCCCCCTCAAGGTGCCTCTTGTGACCGGGTGCCCATCAGCTTACCTTTGATCAAGGCCCTCTGAGCTAGGCCACGTGCACCAGCCGTCTGACCAAGCATCCGGTGCATCAGTGTGCCTTCCTCACACTGATGTCTGAGCCCTTGCCATGTCTAGGTGCCCATGGCTTGGGCTTGTTGCTTGCTTCCCAGCTTCTTAATAACGAGCCATGGCATTGCGCCCATGGCTAATCCTTCTTAGCTCACAGGGCATGGCGCCCCTGTGTTGTGCGTAGGCATCTCAGTGCGAGTCAACTACTAGAGCCATCAGACCATGGCATTGCGCCCATGGTTTCATCAGCTGGCTCACCGCACAAGGCTTAGGCGCCCTCGTGCCTGCGCGGGGAGAAGGTAGGCCGCACCAGGCCTTGTGCCGTTGCGGCCACGGGGTACATAACACACATGTCGTGGAGCCCATGTGTGCTTGCTCGAGTTGCGTCGTGTGTCTTTGGCACGCCAAGGCCGTGCCATGGTGCCCCCTTGGTGCGGTCAAGGCTTCCTCTTGGTGGCTCCCTCCTTTGAGTCACCTACCCCCCCCCCTTTTAAAGAGCAATACGGGCCGTTTTCATTGTTTCTTGAGGAGACATCACTATGTCTGAGGATGCATAATGAAATATAATTTTTATTATAAATTAAAATTCCAAGTTAGCCTTCATTTGCACCACCTAAGTCAAGTGCGCACGCGGTGCTCATTTGGTGCGCACGCGGTGCATGTCTGGCTCGCCCTCAGTGCGCTCGCGGTGCGCATCTGGGTCGCCCGTGTGCGTGCGCGGTGCGTCTCTGGCCCGCTCGCGATGCGCGTCTGGCTCGCCCATGGTGCGCGTCTGGCTTGCCCGCGGCCTCCTCACATGGCTCCTGGAGTTTGAACCACCAAACCTCCATGATTTCTCTACTTTCATCCTAGGCTTTCATGGGTGCAAGGCCCCAACCTATGAGGCCTATTCCTCCATGGTTAAGTCAAGGGTCTAAGGGGCTGACACCAGGGGCCTAACTGGAAACACTCCCAAGTGGTGCAACCAACCATTCAAGAATATAGGGACAAATGGCAAATATGAAAGCATATGGTTAAATTTTCTTGGATGGATTAGTTTACCCAAAAGGCCAAAAACATCTTTCAGTTGCAAAACATTAAAGTGATTTTTGGCATATGTATTGTAGATGCACGAGTGTGATGATGTTAAACAAAACAGAACAAAAACAAAAGAACTACTGCAACTTGCATTCAACCCTATCCAGCAAAACCATCTGAATTACTCTCAGAGGTCAAAATTAATTACCTACTCAAAAACTCATCCTCTTTTACACCAAATAATTAACCTGCTGGCTGTAACATGGTTCCCATGGGACACCAAGTTCATTGATGATTTAGTGTTAACGTGGACCCTAACTTAGTGCATGGTCTTACCTCAAAATCATGACCCAATGTAGGGATTTTATTTGAAACAATATTATGAGTATGGGAACTGTAGCCATTTTGCCCTTCTTGGATTCGATTCTTGATGCCTCTGGCCTGGCTGGCCTACCATAACCCATGATTGGAGCAACATGAATATTCACTTCAAAAACACACAGATGGCTCAGAACACATGGTGCGCCACAGTGGGCGGGCATGAACTTTTTCTTGAACAGGACCCTCTCTCAAAACTCAAAAGACATTGTTCACATCTACATGGGTACAGAGTCTACAGACCACAGTGCCAGAGTGCCAACTTCCAACCAAACCAACAACTTCTCTGATCCATGTCAGTGGTCCTATTTCAAATACTAGTGAGGGACAAAATGGGCCAAAACCCTGGAACCTCAACCCACACATCCACTCACACTAACTGTCAAAGTTTGAAGCTTCCTTTCCCTCTCTTTCATCATTAGCCAACTCTTTTTCTTCGTTAGCTTTTATCACTTGCTCCTCCCTCTTTTGACCCTTAAATAGGGATGCTTTAGAAGATTCTCAAGTAGAGTTGAGAAAGCTATGCAATATTGCACTGCCTTCGGTGCCCATTGCTTTCTTTTCCAGCTTTTATGGCATGAATGAATTGCCCTTACCTTTATCCTCTTTTCCAAAGCCACTCAATTGCCAAACTATTTTCTCATTTGCGGTGATTGAACCACCCCCTGGCAATGATATCACTTCAAAGTTTGACTTAAACATGGCACCTAATGAATCACACACGAGTCAAATAGCATCACTGCCTAAACATTTTTTGGAATGGACTTATGAGCTTAACCACTTTTCACCACCCAGGCTGAAAGCCCTTCGATGTGAACGACACACGATTTTCAAAATCAACCACATGTGTTTACCTAATTGAAATCTGAAATCAGTGATCACAATCTTGAGAAAAAAAGTAGTGTTTTGCATGAAAGGAGATGCCCAATATAAAGGATACAAAATAAGGGAGAGTAGACAATGCTTTCACCTAATAAAGTAGAGAAAAGGACCTCCATTGAAAATGGCAAAAGAAGATAAAGCCATGTTGGGACTAAAGACAGGAGGAGCTTTATCTTTATATCCATGTCATAATAGAAACATAATGTATATAATATGGTGTATTTACTGTAGATGTGGAGTGCAAGATAACACGATTCAGACAATTGACATCCAACCACTCCCCCATAAATTAATAGCAAACCAATCAAGATATACGGGTTCATTTTTGGGACGCTGGGACAGCGTTGAGAGGTCTCACTCATCAACACCAACCACCCCCCCATCTCCTCATCCCTTACCTGCAACTGCAAGTCATATAATTTGAGTTATTTTTTCTCAATGATTTACCAATTAAGTGTTGAAACAGTCTTTCACACATGTACCCAAAAAATACCAAGCCCTAGTGGGCAGTGCAAACGCTCATGTCTATTGATATGAGCCTTTTCTCCCAATTCTGAAACATTTGAAATTGGAAAGCAAACCGAAACCTTTTTGAATCGTATGGAAATCCAAAAATGCTGTTGTTGGGGAATATTTTTTCAACCCAATTTTGAAAGAAACAATTCACATGAATGGTAAATCACCCATGTTCTGAGAAAGGGTTGTAATGATTGTGACACGATGGGAAAGTGAATTATTTTGCTAGCAGACATAAATCTCTGGAGTTACCATGGGGGACATCCATGTCTGCCATCTTCATGCATTGCGGATGCCTTGTTCTTTCAGGAAAGTCAACTCTTGAAATGAACACACCTAGAAGGTATATAATAATTGAAGAGATGTGTAATGAATTTAGTATGAAAAACACTGCTAAGCTCACATAGGTTAAGAAGGAGGAGGAGGAAAGAACATTGTCCATGTTTTCGCAGGCAAGACAATATGTAAAATCTTACGGATGCTTTTATCTTTTGTGAAATTCTTCTGAAGAAACCATGGAGCCATGTGGCTTATTATTTCCACCATTATTGACCAGTCATTTCTAACATCCTGACAATGCGGCAATGCCAACAGTTGGTTGCGGAGAAAAAAAGGACGCGGGGAGGCAACAGATGGAAATGATTGATCAAAACTGGACAAATAAAACGATGGAGTGATTAGACTTGTGTTGGACTTGAAACAAATCCTCCATTAATAGGCTCTTAAGGTCCAAAACTGTCCCCGACTCCCAGCCAATACCATATACCGGTCAAAATTTTGATAATTTTATAATAGGTTTGTCGAAGTTGCATCACATCTTTTCAAAAAAAAAAAAATTCGGTGGAGTTATATCAAGAAAAATAAATACTAAGTGTCTTTTTATAAGAATTTGTTTGAAACTGTTTTCAAAAAATACTTCTAAATTTTTTTAAATATTTAACAAAACTTACGAAATATTTTTATAAATTTTATAATCACTTATAATATTATAACTATCATGTATCAGTGGATCTTACACTTTTGGACAGTAACCTATCCGGGAAGTCTAATAAAATTTTGATCACTCTCCAGGATGGACCACTCGGAAAACCTAAAAATAATAATTATTTTTTTCAACTTATATGGAAGTACCATTCTTTATATGCTTGATTCCTTTGCCAACCAAACATTTGGTTTCATTCTCCTGTCCACATGAAATTAAGTGGTCCAGAGCCGAGGAAGATGGCGGTTGCTTGATCCCCGTTTCACCTCCAGGCTCCAGCCTTCCCGTGATGGAGTTAAGTATCCCAATCCAGTCTTGCATGTCAGTCTGATGTTAATGCAATTAAATACGTCACATTTCATACTCATTGGTTCCACATTTTCCTTATGTGATCGATTAGCTCCAAATTTAATATCATGGAGAGTCAAAAAAGTTTTCATTTCCAAAAGATGCTCCTTCTCGAACGGTAGGTGGATGTTTTTTATTTTTTTATTTTTCTGAAAGCATTGAAGAAGGAATCTCTCCTAATACCATAATATCAACCATCGAGGTGTACGATAACATTTTAAATTTTGCCATGTCCTAGTGATTTGCGCTTTGTGTTTGACTCTGGATTAAGCAATCGTCACTTATTTTGAAGATGGTTAAAGAATTGGTATCAAATATTCATCCAATTCTCTATCTTAAATTCAAAATAACAATTCAAACTTTATTTGAAAAAATGAGTTTTAAATTAAAAAAAAACTTATAAATAGTTGACAATAATAAAAATAATGAATTATTTAATTTATCTTTATCATTATATAATTTTTTTTAATAAAAAATATTTAAAGTGTATAAGGTTCTCGAAAAATATTAGAAAAAGAGAAAAATATTAAATAAAAAATCATTCCACTTGATTTGAGGGATATGGAAAAATAAGATATAATTTTTTTTTTTTTACATTTACATAATTAACTTTTTATCAAATATCCCTTGAAGTTCTTTTGGGCCAATGTCGATGTTAAATCTCCAAGCTTGAGTTATAAAATTATATTAATTTTTCTTCAATGGTGTGTCTCACAAGTGTCTATTTCAATATGTGCCAGCTCAATTTCAAAATAGTTCGAATTATCTCGGAATTTTATATGGCTAATTTTATTTTTATTTATGGGAAAATTTTAAAAGAGTCTCAATCAAACTTTTCAAAGAAATCAAATTCGAGTAGGTTGTTTTTTTCCTGTAGCCTATCCTGATACCAACTTCCAAATAAAGGCCACTTGTTAACTGCCGATATCCAAAAAAATATAAAATTGGGACCATACCATCTACACTCCAAAATAATCAGTCATCAGAGGGGCATTCACGTCATTTTAGATACAAGAGTCACCATGCGCTTTGACGTCATTACAGGGGTGTGTAGACAAATAAAACTTCAGGATATTGTAATAAAGAAAATAAATTAAGATATTGGGGCACCTCTACAAAATCAGCATTTATTTACCGCCGATTGGTAGCGATTCTAGCAAATTACTAATGTGTTTGTTCTCGTTAGTTCTGCGGCGTTGGATCCCCTAAAGACCGAACTAGAATTAATCTAACGGTTGAGATTTAGGAAACACGTGCTTTCGGTGAATGCGGTAGCAGCTCTCCCTGCCTTTTCCCTCGTCATCACCACAAAAAAAAAAAAAAAGGATAAAGAAAAATGTCACCGATCAAATAATCCAAATTTGATGCTACCCTGAGACGCTCGGTCTTTCTAAATTTTATTCACTCTCTCTCTCTCCAACGCCGCCACTGTGAATCACAGAACGAAAAAAAAAATAAAGAAAAAGAATATTTTGATGATACCATAAATCCACGGCTGACTACCGAAAAGTCCAACACCTCTCTCTTTCTTCTTACCTCTGTCAAAATTTCTTTCTCTCGTATTCCCCGGCGACGAGGATTTTCCAATGACCGGCAGCGATTACGGGCGTTCGGAGAAGTGAGGAAGGTGCGGCATGGGCGACAACGTCGTCGCAAGGACATTCCGAGCTCTGGTGGAGAGCGCGGACCAGAAGTTCGCTAGGGTTAGAGACGTTCCGACATACGGACGCGGGCCGAACCACTATTTCCAGAAGGTGTTCAAGGCTTACACGAGGCTCTGGCAGTATCAGCAGGAGAACAGGTTGAAACTGGTTGAGGCGGGCTTGCAACGGTGGGAAATCGGCGAGATCGCGAGTCGGATTGGTCAGCTTTACTTCGGGCAGTACATGAGGACGAGCGAGGCTAGGTTCTTGCTCGAATCATATATTTTTTACGAGGCGATTCTAAATAGGGGGTATTTTCAGGGATCCAAGGGTTCGATGAAGGATCTGGGAGTGAGATTCAAGGAATTGAGGTTTTACGCAAGGTTTTTGTTGGTTTCATTGTTATTGAATCGTTCGGAGATGGTGCGGGTTCTTGTGGAGCGCTTTAGGGCTCTGGTTGATGATTGCAAGGTCACTTTTCGGGTAATTTCCCTCTATATTAGTAGAAAATATATGCCTTCTGTTGTTGTTGCTGATTACAGTAGTGAGCTGTTTTAGTGGAATTTGTGGAATCGAAGCTGAATTTAGGCCAATTTGGTGGTTTTATTTCGATTTTTTTTAACTTTTTTTATTTTAATTCACACCTGAAGCTCCCAAGCCTGCTATTTTTATTTTATTTTATTTTATTTTTTTATGTGTGAAAAAGAACTGGCTAGCCTGTGAATGACATTGTAGGCAAGAGCATCATTTGGAAAGAACATATGCAATGTAAATCATGATTGGGATTATAAAAAAAGCTTTGAGAACAAGGGTAACTGTGCGAGTTTTGGAGATAGTTGCACTTGTTTGGGTTTTGCGAGTTTGATGATCAGATCTAGATATACAAGATCGGTATTAGATGTCATTTGAATTATCTATTAGGCAATTATTTTTTTATTCAAGTCATAATGATTATCCTGATCTGTATCAAGTTGCTTTTGAACTGTTATTATGATCCTTAAAAATCAGATTTATAAGCTGAGTTTAAATCTTGTTCAATAAATTACTAAGGTTATGTTTGGTTCCCGGAAAATACTAAGGAAAGAAAAAAAATGCAAAGGAAAATGATTTTTTCATGTTTGGTTGTCCTATGAAAAATATAAAAGAAAATCAAATATAATTAAAACTAATTAAAAACTTATGTACTTTAAAATTATTTAATCTTTATATTAATGAGTTAAAATAAATAAAATGAGTTTGAAGTAAAAAATAAAAATAACTTATCAACTTTTAATCCATTTTTTATTTTTCTTCACTTTTTCTTTCCTTCTATTTTTCCTTTGTATTTTCTTTCTCTTGCATTTTCTCTCAAATTTTCTGAGAACCAAACATAGCCTAAATGATTCATGAAAATCCAAACTTATGCCAAACATTATTCTGTGTCATACAAAAATCGTCCTATTATTTGCAAAATTCCTCAATCAGTCCTAATTAACATGGAAAGAGAGCTTTTGTTCCCACATTTTTAATTAATATGTGTTGCTCTTCCTAATCATGATTCACTATATTTTTTTCACAATTAAGTCATGAATTTCAATTATTCCTGGGGGATGAATAGGTTTCAACTACTGAATATGTCAACCTGGGAAAAGCATTTGGGATGTGTAGCAAAGGATAGACATGCACTGGTTTGTTCTAGAGAAATTGAGTGATGTAAAGGAACTGTTGGACAGGCCTTAAGTTAACAAGGAAAGTGGTAGGAAAATGCTATTTAATGAGCTTGTTCCAAAATCACTGTTGCACAGCAGAGTTTGTTTGAATGATCAAATAGTCTTTGAATGTCTGAAATCTGAATGGAATATATAAAATTTTGCAGATGAGTGAATGGGTCTCTTTAAATCATCTTAACTACTGTTCTAAGTTTGTGAAGGAATAGAACAGGAAATATTTTGAGGGTACTGGTTTCAAGTTCAAGTATCACTAGAAAAATCATGCACTCATGAGAAGTTAGCATGGAAGATTGCACCAGTCACATTTAGTAGGCAATCTACTGGTTGGACTGGTGATCCCACTGAATGGCTGGGCTATGAGCTCTAGATCATAGAGGGGGAAAGAAGAGACAAAGCTCTATGAAGAAGGGACTTTCCTGGGTTCGCTAATTTGTCAGCATTTTTTGTTATTTAGTAAGATCAACAGATATTACAAGCAAAACCTTATGACATAGCAACTTCTTGGAACTAAACAACTCAGTAGGAAGTAGACCAAAAGTATAAAACTCAGAGGGCATATTCTTTATCATTTTTCCTACCTCTTTTTTATTATTTTATTCATTTTTACTATTTTTTTTTTAAAAGAGCAATAGAGCAGTCAAACCTAGAAACATGAAACTATGTCTCATTTCCTTCTTTATCTTTTCTTAGTGGCGGTTGGCCTAGTTGATGTGGTTTGATTCAATTTGGTTCTTCGGCCAAAACATCGGATGGCTTGGATTTTAAGATATTTCTGATTTGATATTTGACATTTTATCTTCATGTTCTGCTATAGGCCTCATCTGAATTATGGATCTATTTAATAGGACAGAATTGAACGTCAAATTCCTGCAATTTTTACTAAATCATATTATCTGTTTTTGATCCATATACTTATATTGAAAGGAAAAATTTGTTTTTAATGACCTTAAAATTAAAGCTCTTTAAATGAAAGTTAATCAAGGCCGTTGCAACAAAAAATTAGTAGTAAATTGTGCACTCACCAATTTTCTGTTCAAGGTTTTTCATTTTGTCTTACAATGGTCCATTGGGTAATGCAGTGGCATCTTATTAAAAGAAGAAGCGTAATTGGGAAGTTTCAATATGTTTCTTTCTCCTTTTTCCTGTTTGGCAGACAGTAAAAAGGCAGTGTATTCTGCAACTATAACTTTTATCCTTTGGACATGGAAAATGCTTTATAGATGATTAACATTCTTATATTGTTCAGTAATTGAGACACAGTATCCTTTTCAGATCTTATGTCATATTATGTTGTTGATGTTTATGCATGCAACTAGAAGGTGCATGCTGATTGATACTATGTTATCCCACATTATAGCAGTGGGAAGAAGCAGCTGTCAGTGCAAGTGGATGTTAGTCTAGAAGTAAAAATGATAACAAAATAGATGACGATCTGAAATTGAGTGGTGAATTTTTTTTTTCTTTTTATAGATGAAAATATTTTAGGGAAGGAAAGGCTGTAGGTTGTGGCCTTTTTAAGCCTTTCTTGAAAATTTTAAGGTGGATGTGTTGCTTTTCTTCAATTAACTAGTTTTAAGTTGATAAAAGAGATTAGTGTTGGACATTCAAGATTTGAAGTCTTGTTGAAATGATGCTGGAAGCTGTTGAACATTCTTGCACTGCAATACCACTGAAAATCAACAGCATTAGGTATATGGGATTAAATTTTCAGGTTCTGAGTAGCTTACTCAATTTAATGCAAAATTTTGGACCACTATATAAATTAAGATGTACTGTGTGTCACTGCCAAATCATACTCAAATTAGAGCTAGAGTTCTGCAAAGTTGCAAAGGCACTCAAATGCCACATCATGCCAGTGGCATTTTTTTTTTTTGATAAGCAAATGATATATATATAAAACGGCAAATAGCCTCAAGGCATACAGGAAGTATACAAGCTACCAACCCTCAAAACAAAAAACAACACGAACCAAGCCCTAATTGGAGGCAAACCACTCCAAGAAACCTATTAGGGATTTCGACTCCATATCAATGTACACTTTAGCCCAACCCCAAATAGAGTATACAAGCGACGTTTTTAATTTCTGATAAGCCAACACCCCCCCTTTAAAAGCTAGCCTATTCCTCTCCTTCCATATAGTTCAGAAAATGAATAGCGGGATGGACTTCCACACTTCTTTTCTTTTCCTCCCCACAAAAGAACCTTTCCAACTACTAAGGACCTCCTTTACTGAATTTGGAAAGACCCACTGTACACCACACAACGCAAGAATGATGTTCCATAAACCTTTTGCCACTGTACAATGAATTAGTATGTGATTGATCGTTTCCTCTTCGCACCCACACAAAAAACACCGATTAGGTAAGTGCCACCCTCTTCTTTGCAGCATATCCAAGGTGAGGACCTTCCCCCAAGTAGCTTCCCAAGCAAAAAAGGCAATTTTGGTTGGAACTTTGCCCACCCAGTGGCATTTGACATCGCTTGTGATTGCAGATGCCTTCTCCTGAGTCGATTTTCAGGCTCTAGCACATGTTTCAGAAGTTAATGATAGTGCAGATCAGCTGTCTTTACTGTGTAATATGCATAAGTTCATACACTGAATCTCAGGTTTCTTTTAACCAGTTTTTGTACTGGGATGCATATGGAAAGGCAGCCCCAAAGTCACAATGCCATGTATTGAAACGGTTGTTGAATGAAGTTGTGTATGTACATGCTTCCATGTGTGTGTGAGACAAAGACAGCCATGGAATAGGAAGTCGGAATTTATTTCCTTAAATTTATTGGCTTTTCTGTCACACCTTTCTTTGTTGTCTTCCATCGTGAGAGTATATTAACTTAAAACTCTCATGTAGATTTCAATAGTTTGCTTGTAAGATTTCAGCATGGATAATTTTTCTGTTTCAGTATGCATGGTAAGATTTTAAGTTGTAAGTCAACCTTTTTCATGCTCTTATGAAAAATGAAAATTACTTGTATTCAACTTACTATGTTGCTTGATGAATGATATTTTAACTTTTTCTCCTCAAAAATCTTAAACTGACCTACTATTTCTTTTCAGGAAACCAAAAATAACTTCAGAGAGTGGACATTAGTTGTACAAGAAATCGTCCGTTTTATGAAAGTAGAAACAGCCTTTATGAATGTGAGGCCGTTGAGATATTGCAATTTGTTCGATTCATATCCATCTTCTGTCCCATATGTAGCCCGTTTCCATGCCAAGAAAATGCTCAAATTTCGAGATGCGCTGCTGGCAAGCTATCATCGAAATGAGGTAAATGATTTTAAATGTTTACATGACTTGTCATTGGCTTTCAGTGTTCAATTATTAGAAAGTCACTGTGCAAAAGGAGCTTCTTGACCTATTCACATATTGCCACTTTTAGGTCAAATTTGCGGAACTTACTTTGGATACTTACAGAATGCTGCAATGTTTGGAATGGGAACCTAGTGGGTCTTTCTACCAAAAGCGGCAAGTTGAATTAAATGAGAAATTAAATGAAAATGGTGCTTTGACTGATCATTCTGGAACCTCTGGATTGATTGACATAAACTTGGTGGTGGATATGACTGATCCAACTCTGCCTCCAAATCCGAGGAAGGCTATTCTCTATCGTCCATCTGTGACACATTTGATAGCAGTAAGTATTGACGTGATAAGATTGCTGCATCTACTGCAATTATGTTGCTCTGGGGTAAGGGGCAACTTAGTTAGGCTTCTATTTGAGGAATCAGGAAATAGCTCAGATTGAAATAGTTGTTCTTTATTCTCAGGAGGCTATATCTGTCATTTTTTAGTAACTAGGATTACAATGCATGATTGTGTCCTCAACACACAAGCATATAACGTAATAGGCATGCCATTACTGTTCCAATCTTACCTTCTGCTCCTCAAATAGGAGGAACCTGGTTGACATGCCTCAAACATGAGGCATATCAACTTAGAAAAATGTGTGCTGACCATGGTTTATGGGAATCTGTGTATGTTTTGCCCTCAACATGAAGCATGAATATGATCAATTTGCCTTCATATTACAGACTTTACAGTGGTTGATGTGGTATATGGTGGTTTATGTTCTTGTGCCGGTCTTCCTGTGACACTGGCAGTTATTATTTACTTATGGAAGATGCAGATATGATGAAACACAGTATTTGTGTCCTCAAATTTCTTTCTTTTATGTCCCCTGTAACTGAGAGATGCTAGTGTCTTTAGTTGTTAACATAATTTGCTACAATGTATACCTTGTGGTTCATATGCATATTTTCACCCTTCTTGAATGCAATTAGCTAGTTTAATGCTGGTAACATTCTGTTGCGCAGGTTATTGCTACCATCTGTGAGGAGCTCCCTCCAGATAGTGTTATGCTCGTGTATCTATCAGCATCAGGTTAATTTTGCTTCTTAATCACTAATTCAAAAATTGAACAATCATTTTGTTGCCATCAAAGATTGTTTACATTGCTGATCAGTTATGCAGGGAAGTCTGGCCGGGGTAATATTTCTCAGATGGAGAATTCTGGAGGTACAAGGAAATCTTCAAAAGTCAAGGTTGTTTCTGAGATCTCACATGAACTGGATAGCTCTATGCCTGAAGCTCCTGTTAATAACAAGGGACACTCGAGTGATTGTCATGAAAATTTTCTGTGTTTATGTCCAAAAGGAAATGGAGGTAGGTGCCTATGTTGAATTTATGCGATGAATAGTTTTTACTGGGAGGGGTTTGTGCATTTAATCTAAAAGAATAATTGTTCTTCTAGGTTGTTGTCCATGTTATAGATGATAAAAATTTAAGGAGTTCCTGTTTTATCATTCTACTCACTGTTTCCTTTACTCTTTCCCTTTTTCAGGTTCAAATAATAACCTTTACCCTGGTGATATAATTCCTTTTACCAGAAGACCACTTTTCTTGATTATTGATAGTGACAACAGCCATGCATTCAAGGCAGGTTTGTCAAAACTTGTATATAACTTGCTACACTGCTTCAAATTATTCTACAGCAGTGTATAGCTTCTAAACTAGGTGTTACTTCTTTCAAAAGATGACATTTGGTGATAGATGTCATGCCTACAATCCATGTTTGGTTTTGAAGTTTTGATTTGGTCGGACAGTACATCTTGATGATGATTGAGAGAAAGCTGTTGGGATAAACCCTTTTTTAAGAATAACTATATCATTGATGTCAAGTCAAATTATAGTTGCCCATGACCTGATAGAGCAGGTTAATGGTGTAACCGTGAGGTCCAAATACATTCCGATTCTGGCCATCGCTATCTCTCCTATTTATATTTTAGTTGCATAAATGGCAAAAAAAAAATAGTTTACATTTGGATTCCAGGTGCTCCGCCTAGAGTCTTTTGTTTGGGTGGAGAATGTGGGAAAAGATCTTCACAATTGATCAGCTCATGAGAGGAGGTTGGCATTTAGTATATAGATGTTGTTTGTACTCAGAAAACCGCATTATCATCAATTGCAGCAAGAATGTATGATATTACTTCCTTTTTTTTGTTTTCTTATTTTGGGATTGATCTCGGATCTCTAGGGGCTTTGATATCTGGGCTGGATTTTATTGATAGGCTTGGTTTCTGTGTATAGCCTTGTTTTTTCTTCTTTAGGGGCTTCTCTTGTTTGAGTGCCCTTGTATACATCCTGTGTACTTGGATTGCAGTCCCCTTTTTTTGAATGGTGCCTTTTATAGTTATCCTATACTTGCCCATTAAAGTCACCTTTGGGTTGCATTGTCATTGAAAGTTGGATTTTTAACCTGAAGCGGTAGACAAGGATATTTATAGAATATTTTTAAGTCAAAATTTCTAAAATTCTGTATGATTATGTTCAATGCAGGCTTGATTTAGGATTTTTGCTGCATTGTCTTTTCCTATTCAATTTCTTGTTTCTCTCTCTGTTTGCTTATACTATATGTTAATTATTTTCAGGATTTACACGGTGCAGAAAGGGGAGAGACGGCTGCCCTACTTCTTTCCCCTTTGAAGCCAGCATTCAAGGGGCCATTTGGCTTTGATACGACACAGAATGGAAGTCAGTTCACATTCTTCCTGACTGCTCCTCTACAGGCTTTCTATGAATTGGTTGGCCTTTCATTTTCTGACACAGATTCGGTGTGTTGATAGCTTCTTCTTCTTTTCTTTTCTTTTTTTCTCTCTGGTTGAATCTCCAAGAGACATTTTAGTCTAGTTGATTTTATTTGCTCATAAGTTCCTGCTTTCAGGATGCTTACAATGATGCTGACAAAATACTCTCCACTGCCTTGTCTGAGTGGGAAGTAATACTGTGTACATCCACTAGCTTGGATCTGGTCTGGGCTCAAGTTTTATCGGATCCATTTCTGAGGCGACTTATTCTTAGGTAATCTTTCATTTAATGATACTAACAAATTCATGATTATTTCTGGGGTGTATTGGAATTCAGAAATTATTTGGTAACCTTGGGGAAGAAAAGTTAGTGGTAACAACAGAATCTCAGCAAGAATTTCAAAATCAATGGGAAGATGAATTTTGAAGTGCAACAAGCATTAAAAGAAAATTTGCTGCAATTATGCAACGGTTTTGGAATCATCTGCAACATTTGTCACTTTTAAACATTACTAGTAACTGAATAAGAATTAACAAGATTGCAACAGGTGCAGTTCACCATTTTCCGTTACAAAAAAGGAAAAAAATAATTCAGCAAAATACTCTTGCCGGTGAATTAAATAACATGAGGACATCCATTACATTTAAAAGAATCCTGAATGCTATTATTTTTGGCTTATTAAAGCACAAATCTGCTTATTTGTTGTGGTATGTCCAGATTCATATTTTGCCGATGTGTGCTGTCTCTCTTCTGCCCTCCAGAAGATAGTGAACAATATCTGCCCCTTTGCTTGCCCCAGCTTCCCAGTTCTGTCTCTCCAAACTCTGATGCTGTGCAATCTGCAGTCCTCCAACTGGCAAACCACCTTGGGGTTGCTGAGTGTTTCTCCTTCAACGGTTTGTGATTAGGACAGAAATTTGAGAAACAAGATTACTACCTCCTTTGGTGGTTCAACAGGAGAAAGTATCCTTGAACTCCACCCCTTGAGTTTTTCAAGGGACGTCAGTGAAGAATGTCAACAACAGGCCATAGGTTGTCATGTAGAGAGGAATCCATCAGTGGGAGTTGCTTTTGCTTGTTTTAGTGCTTATATGCAACCCCAATGTTTCTACCGATATTGTATGGTGGTTCTGTTGTTCTGTTGGAGGGGTGTTTGGCGATGTACTGGGTTTGTTCTTGCATAGTGGGTTAATTGTTTATGGGGCTCATTGAAGATTGATGTTCTGCTTGTTACAAATTAGTCCTAATTTGTTTATACCTTTATAAAAGAAAATCAGGTACTCAAAGAGAGAGGAGGTTGAATTTTTGTTCCCTCTTTTTTCTCTTTCAGGCGGCTTTGTTGTCACGAATATTATTGTAGAAGTTAGTTAAAGGGCAGGATGCAGTTTTGATTGTTTTGGGAACTTTGGAATATGAGGCCTGTGAAAAATGATTGAATCCTTGCAATAGTTTTTTTCTTATATATATGTTTCTTAAAATAAAGCGGACTACATATTGGTCCGATTTATCCAGTTTTCGAACTGCTTTGAGGTTCAGCTTTATTTTGAGTTGGGTTGCCTTAAATGTTACTTGAAGACGAGTCCACTCAGACTTGCCGGACATATTTATCTCGCAAGTTAATCCATACTTACAAAGTGCAGCACCCAAAGCTGACACGAGCTTAATTTAGAAGGATTCGGTTACAGTACCGAAGTGTACATTTTTGGTATTTTACCAAAAATGGACTCTTGTTATGCCAAGTATATATTTTTAATGGCCTTATTATTTGTATCTTGATTTGATTTATTTATACCCTTTTAGCTAAGTTTTATTCATCGTTTATTTCCAATGGTCTAGATTCTTTGTTCATTAAATATCATAACATTTACTAATTCATACTGACAAGAAGTTATACCCAAGCTTGAGACATCTTGTAATTTTCACTGCCTGATGAAGTTTTTGAGAAAAAAATCTTAATATCCAATTCACTTGTGATATCTTATTCTAATTAGTAGTTTTTTTTAATATATTATTATTATTACTACCTAAATGAAAAAGAATTTGTTGTCATTGTGTGAGCCCATCTCCCCATGATATTATTTTATTTAAAAAAATTTATATAATACGGCAACTTTTAATTGGTCACGATTTGAATTGATTACGCATAATCGAATTTTCTTTTAGCGTATGATTAACTTAATTTGTCCATTTGTTAAATCATAAAATACTAAAATTTTAAATATCAATATTTTTTTTATAAAAATGAATGATTCTTCCTATTTTTAAAAGCTTTGTTTAAAATGATTTTTAAACCATTATTTTAATTGATTTTTTGACAATTCGCTTTATTATATATAATGCATTACCATTTTATTTATTTATTTATTTTTTAATATTTTGACTCCAATTTAACCTCAACTCAAAATTTCATGGGATGCTCAATCTCAATTTGGTTAAGGGATAACTCTTGAAACAAATACAGATGATCCAGAGTGGTTAAAAATCTTTATTTTTTTTCAAAAAATAAAATAAAATAATAAAATAAAGGACTTTCGAGCCATGTTAGCCCCGACCTAGCCCTGTGGTAGACCGGTGGCATACTCAAATCAGAACCCAATTAATTTTTAAAATTTAAACCTCATCTGAAGTTTCAATGTGGCTTTTCAACGATAGCCATCTTTTTAACATTTCAGTTCCCCTCTCTTTTCACTTGGAAAAAGAATGGGTTTCCCCAACCAATAGAAATCGAATGTTGAACCCCTTACGATCCGTGCCTCACCCTGACATAACATCCCAGCCGTCCACCTAAGCAGAGAAAACACAACTACCTGCCACTAAATCCGTCCGATAAGACACTGAAAAAGCACACGAATAATGATTTCTAACCGTCCGATTTATGTCCATCGCCGACCGCTTGCCTCTATATAATGGGGCTTACCCCTAAACTTTTCAAACTTTATTGTCTTGGTAGAGAGAGGAAGAAGCTCGAGAGGGAGAGAGAGAGGTAAGTAATTTATTATTTTAATTTTAAATTTTTTTTTTTTGTAATTTAGATTTCAATATCAAGTTTTGATTTCTTCCCGCCTTAGAAATCTGGTATTAGGGTTTAAAAAAGTGTAATCATGTTACGAAAATTAGGTTTGGGGTTGGGCTTTGAATTGGATGATTGGATCTATTAGGGCTTCACATATGGTTGACTTTAATTTCCTTATATGCTATGTTCGTGGCTTGATGTTTTGTTTGTTTGGTGGATGAGAAAGTTTACAATTTTCTGCAACTTCGAAGAAACAATAAATTTATATAGTATAATTTGAAAAACAAGAATCAAATTGGGACTTCCATGTGTCCTTCTGTCGAATCGTTTTGTTTGTAAGCGTTTCAACGGCATTGCAAGTAAGGATTGGGGCCAGGGTTAGGGTTACGATTATGATTAGAATTTTTTCTCCCTTTCAAACAAGAAAATCGATGCACACATATGTTCTTTGTGGTTCATGTTATTTGAAATTGTTGCAGATGGCTCGTACCAAGCAAACTGCTCGTAAGTCCACGGGAGGAAAGGCTCCTAGGAAGCAACTCGCGACCAAGGTGCGTGCTTTTTTTTTTTTTTTTCTGTGTATGTTTCTGATTATAAATTTTGGTTGTTGTGTTTCTGATTTATATTGTTCTTCAGGCTGCCCGCAAGTCTGCCCCAACCACTGGTGGTGTGAAGAAGCCTCATCGTTACCGCCCTGGTACCGTCGCCCTTCGGTGAGTCATCGTTTTTGTCGTGTTTTTATTTCTCTAGTGTTTGATTTGTATGTTGAATTTATCTAATGCTTAGTTGTTTTGTGTGCTGTTTCCTTATTATGTACATTATATTGATTTACAGCAATCAATTGTTTGAATACTTTTTTGTTGTTCAGTGAAATTCGAAAGTACCAGAAGAGCACTGAGCTTTTGATCAGGAAACTCCCATTCCAGAGGCTGGTCAGAGAAATTGCCCAGGACTTCAAGGTAAAGGAGTAGGATAAGTATTGATCACAAGTTTGTTTAAATCATTGAGAGATAATGACTGGGTTTATGCGCTTGGGTTTGGTTGCAGACTGATCTGCGTTTCCAGAGCCATGCTGTGCTGGCACTGCAGGAGGCCGCGGAGGCCTACCTTGTGGGTCTGTTTGAAGACACTAACCTCTGTGCAATCCATGCTAAGCGTGTTACAATCATGCCCAAGGATATTCAACTCGCCAGGAGAATCAGGGGTGAGCGTGCTTAATTGGAAGGTGATGGAGCCCCGTAGTTGTTGATGGTGGTGTTCTTTATAAGTGTTTAGATTTAGGTCCTTAGGCAGAGGTAGTGCAAGGATTAGAACTATATGATGCTTGGTAATGGTGGTGTGCAGTTATCAAGGTGGTGTTTTTTTTTTGTGATGGAGGATTTCAATTTGGTATATTTCTAGTCAATTGTGTTCCTTTTCAAATGGTACTTCATACTAATGTGTGAACATCTTTAATCATCTAATGTAGGTCTGTCTCATTCCATTTCCTTTACAATTGTTTGGTTTATGATTTCTTATGTCCAGTGGACGACTTCACTGCATTCATTTCTATTGAGAAAATACCATTACGAAATCTGAACTCTGCCTTCGGTCCCCCTTTGCATCAACTTGTTAACTATAAAATTGTGACATAAGTTAGGTTTTGGTTCATACCCGTCCTGATATGATTTTATATCTATGTTTGGCTCTCCCATCCCTTGGAAGGGAAAAACTGGCCAAGCAAGAATAATTTTTTATGATTTCTCAAAAAAGATGAAAGGGGTATTAAAGGAAACAAAACTTGAAACGTATGGGAGAATTTTGCATAGAAAAAAGCATGGAGTAAGGATCCATATTTTAGGCATTCATGGCCTTGATGGAAATATTTCGGTTTTAAAGAGGAGGAAGGGGGTTACCCTGATTAATGAGTTGGCGTGCAGAATTTGAAATTTTTTTATCAAGGCTTTGCTTTGCTATTTTCTATTCAAAGGCCTTCATTTGCTATTTTTTATTAAATTTTTTTACTGAATTTTATACTAATTTCATGGCTGTTACAAAAAGAAATTATTGATGAAAAGAGGAGGCAAAATGTGAAAACATTTATTCTGACGACCATTTCTTTAAAAAGAAAAAACAATAAAGATGGAAAAGGTTTGATATGATATGATATTCAAAGATTTAGTTTTTCTTCAATAAGATGATATATATTACTTTTTTTGCCTTGTTATTTTCTTTTCCTACGTGTAATTTTTTTCTAAAAATAAAAATGTTTTAAGCAAAAAAGGTGAGTCCATCCATGATGTGTCTTTTAGGCTTAGAGGCCATTTTGGGCCCAACTCAAGTTTTGAATTGCATCAAAGGCTGTATCGAGCGTAAATTCACCATATTTGATACCGAAGGGGTAAATTACCTTTGACCGGCAAATATAAAATATTAAAAGCCTTTCGAAATGATTAAAAATAGTTTTTTATTTTTTATTTTAAAAAATTCATAACGTCATTCTTTTTAATTTTCAACAAATAGAAACTGTTTTTACAAATTTTTTAAAACATAGGTAAAATACAAAAGAAATAAAAATAATCATTAAATAAAACAATAAAATTAAACATAATATCATTTTTCTTCTCTTTTCACAGTCTAATATTAATACCCAAAATTTTTAAATATAATTTTTTTTAAATTATTTGTACTTTTCTAAATTTCAGTTAACTTCTTTAAAAATTTTCAAATCAAATTATATTTGACATAGGAATTTATTAATTTTTAAAAATGATTTAAAATTAAAAAACTTATTTAATTAATATTAGAAAGCAATGAAACTCAATAATATTGGAAAGTCGACCAAAATTTATTTTAAATTATTTAATATATTATAATAATTTTTAAAAATAACTTAAAATTTAAATAATGATACAATTATTACCTTTTGTTTCTACATAGAATTATATATATCATTTTTTTATTAAACAAATAAATTTTGAATTAAACAAAACTTAATATATTAGATTCATCAAAACCGAGTGTAGTAATTTTTCAAAATAATTTGAAATTTAATAGTGAATCCATTAATATTAGAAATCAATAAAAATTGATTTATACTGACTATTATTTATTTATTTTTGGTACATAATTTTATTTTTACAATTTTCATCATTAGAAAAATAAATTTTAAATCAAGTTACAATTTATATTGAATTTATTAATAAGTTTAACAAAATAAAAAAATAAAACTATTGATCTAATTATTATAAAAAATAATAAATAAAAATTGATATATCATGAAAGATGGCTTTATCATCCCTCTTATACACATAATTTTATATTTTCAATTTTCTTGCTATGTAAATAGATTCATACATAATTAAAAATTTATTATTTAATGAATATTTTAATTTATTCATACATAAAACTGTTTTCATTTTTAATTAAACTTGAATTAAATTTAATTAATATTATAGAAATTGAATATATAATATTTTTGTAAAATCAAAACAGAAAAATTATTTAAAAGTAATAATTTATCCAAACAAGATTTCCAATTTTCTATTTTAAAAGCAACTTATAAAATAACCTTTTTTTAATAAAATACTAAAAAATTATTTTTTTTGTTTTTTTATTTGATAACAGATTTTGAAAATAAACATAAGAAAACATGACCAAATAGCACTTTGGTAAAGCCACTAAGCTCTAGAAACTAGACGCTTTAGGACTAGCTGTATGGTGGTTGGACTCTATGCTTGTCATCTGTTTCTCCCCACCTTGTTTTCTACCCAGATCTCCCTCCATCATTCGAACCATTTTCCTTCCAATTTTCCATTCCTTTAATCGCCAATTCCATCCTCTATCCATTAAGCTTTTCTCCACCCAAGATGTTTATGCCTTCAATGTCCAGATTGGCAATCTTGCTCGTGCCGGCAACATTGGAGCCGCCCGCCAACTGTTCGACGAAATGCCCCATAGAGATACCGTTTCTTGGAATTCTATTATTACTGGCTACTGGCAAAATGGGTGCTTTGATGAGTCCAAGAGGTTGTTTGGATTGATGCCCACCAAAAATGTGGTTTCTTGGAATTCCATGATTGCTGGATGTATCGAGGATGAGAGGATCGACGAAGCGTGGCAGTATTTTCAGGCAATGCCTCAGAGAAATACAGCATCATGGAATGCCATGATTTCGGGATTAGTTAGGTATGATCGAGTCGAGGAAGCTAGTAGGCTTTTTGAAGAGATGCCAAGGAGGAACGTAATTTCATATACTGCTATGGTTGATGGGTATGCCAAGATAGGGGAGATTGAGCAAGCACGAGCTTTATTTAATTGTATGCCGCAGAAGAATGTTGTTTCTTGGACGGTGATGATTAGTGGGTATGTTGAGAATGGGAAATTTGACGAGGCCGAGAACCTGTTTGAGCAAATGCCAGATAAAAATATTGTTGCAATGACAGCGATGATCACAGGATATTGTAAGGAAGGGAAGACGGACAAAGCAAAAATTCTGTTTGATCAAATCCCGTGTAGGGACCTTGCCTCTTGGAATGCAATGATAACAGGTATGTGGAACTTCTATCATTCATCTACAGTGAGAGCAATTTAACATGGTGGTCTTAGGCGTTGTGGCTATTTCTGTGTTATTTTGTGTCTTTGTCCACCAATGCTCAATGGTGTTGTGGCATACAGTAACACTCATCAAAGAGTTTGATATTTAGCCAGTACTGCCTCTGGCTACCTGGATATCAACTATGCTAAGCGTCACAAGAATTTAGCCACACGTTTTTTTTCTTGTGATGGTGCTAAGACTTGAATTAGTCAACCCACACTTATGGCACCCACTAACAAAACAACACAAGCACTCAAAGTAAGACAAGAAACGTACAGGAAATCACTTCCCAACTTGTATTATTCCACACAGTACAAGAAATCAAAGCTTACATAAACTTCTTCATATTCCAATAGGGTATTTATAGACAGCCAAAAACCCTCAATAACTGTCCATGTTTTGGAGGCGCAACCCATGCTAGGTCACGTTCTTGGCAATTTCCCCATGCTTGCAACTTCTTCTCAGGTGCTGTGTTCCACACACTTTCGCCTTACTTCAGATGTTGCTATGTGGTCTATGTATTTCTGCAGCACAACCCCATGTTTTCTGATGAGTAGGGTCTACATCTGCATGCATCAGTCACCTTTGTAACTATCCACACATGTTACTCACAAGTCTAAGCCTTAACCAGCTCCATGTGTTCCCCTTCCTTGTGTCTGCATGCTTCAACCAACCACTCCACATGTGTTGCATGCATGCATGCACTCATATGCTCATGTATGCCTTGCCAAGTTAACCCTTGCTTAGCATTAGAGCCTCTCAGCATGTGTTGTAGAGTTATCCTGATCTTTGTCATGCCCAAGACTCATGCACATAGCATTGCTTACGTGCAGTCCATGCATCAAGTTGCCCGTACCTTGTCTCAGCTACATAGCACATCCTACATGTGCCATGCTTCATTCATGGCTTTGCGTCCACTCTACAATACCTCGCCCAAGCTATTGTGCACTTGGGTGTGTGCAAACCCTAGTGGTACCTTACACTCATCCGTGGAGAGGCTTAATGTGCCTAGGGTGTGCATGTGCCATGCTATAGCCCACACTCTTGGGTTACCCCAAGTGAGACCACCACACCAGCCCCCTGTCCGTTCCCTCTCCCCCCACCCACCTATTTTTAAACAACATCTGAGCCATCTCCAATATGTCAGGAGGGGATATTGAGGATGCTTCCACAGATATAATGAATTTTCTCTAATTATAGGAAATTTGGGGAAACACCCTATCACTTGGAAAATTCTTCTTAGGCTTCTGGCAACATAAAGAACCCATCAAAGCACCAACATCCAACACTTGTTGTGTCACCAGACTCACCACAAGCTGCCATTACTGCACAGCGTGCCTCCAAGTTGTGCAACATGTGCCAGCAATGTTGTGTGCGCTTGCAGCACTGCCTGTTGCCCTCTTACCCACAGCCTTGCTGCACTAGTGCCACTCAGCCTTTGCTCTAATCCCATCAAGGCTACTTCAACCAAGTTCCCACCTATGATGTCTTTGGAAGCTGCAACACTGCCATGAGTTAGTTAGCCACAACGCCTTGCTTGAGTTTAGACATGCTACCACTAACATGCCTTGGGCCATGTGGATGCAAGGTGCTGCCACACGTGCCCATGTTGTGCCCTCCAATGGCTAGTTCTAACACTAGGGCTAGTGGGAAAAATGGTTGTTGAATTTGTACTAGCTCTCATTACAAAGTTCCAAGTGATTGCTGATCAAATGACTAGGTGGTGCTGAGTTGTTGAGGATGTGTTTTTTCTGCATGTCAAAAGCTAACATCATATATTGTGGTCAAGAGAATCTATAATATAGCTATCATCTAAGTTATTACATTATATGCAACTAATATGCATATGCAAGTGGGATCCTACAGTTTTGTCAAAACTCCTATGCCATCAACTGAGCAGTTCGCATATGGCCTCTCCTTTGGTAAGCAGAGAGTGGAGCGGTTTTATCATTTGGTACATATTGTATGTTTCAATTGCTTGATTGTAGCATTTAAGGGCCTAGGTTTCCGATCTGAGGTAGAGACGCTAGAAGATTAATGTTCTGGGTTCCATCATAATACCATGTCCCATGCACGTAGATTGTAAATTAAAGCAGCCTCCCATGAGATTTTTTATTATTGAACTATCAAAATTGTTTTTGACAAATGTCATTATGGATCCTATCTTAAACTTGGTTAATCAACAATTTCTGCTGAGCCAATTGGTACTGTGATGTTGTGGTGCAGTGGGAGAGACATTTGAGACTCATTTTTGAGCTAAGTCGATTCAACAAATGCACTCATCTCTCAAGAGAGAAAAAGGTGGTGGTAGATATGAGAAATTGGATCAAGGAATGCACTTCTTCTAGTATTTGATCGATCTAAGTTGGTGCAATTATTTATTATTTTATTTTTCTTGTCAATCATTGAATTGAATAAAAGCAATTGCAATTAGAATTGTACTGTGGAAATTTTTTTTCCCCAATCATGCCATAAGCTGGTATCATTAAGATTTTTATTTAATTTATGGCTCCTGATGTTTAAAATCGCAGTTTAGGAAAAAGATCTTTTTGTTTACATCCCTTTGTTTCTAACAATCCCCTAAATTTAAGGAATTAAAGTGCTTAAAGTGTTTTGAGTGTTTTAATCTGGGTATGCAACCTGATTACATATACCTTGACAGTTACTAAGGACAACTAATATTTTATAGGTTATGCACAAAATGGAAGTGGTGAGGAAGCATTGAAGTTACATTCGCAAATGCTCAAGATGGGTATGCAGCCAGATCACTCAACCCTTATTTCAGTTCTTACTGCATGTTCTAGTCTTGCATCATTGCAAGAAGGAAGAAAAACTCATGTACTTGTTCTCAAGAGTGGGTATGAATCACGTATATCCATATGCAATGCTTTGATTACTATGTACTGCAAATGTGGTAGCATCCTTGATTCTGAACTAGCTTTCAGACAAATTGACCATCCAGATGTCGTCTCATGGAATGCCATGATTGCTGCATTTGCGCGACATGGCTTCTATGACAGAGCTCTTGCTTCCTTTGGTGAGATGAGATCGAATAGGGTTGAACCAGATGGGATAACATTTCTGAGCTTATTATCTGCTTGTGGTCATGCAGGAAAGGTGCATGAGAGCCTCAATTGGTTTAATTCAATGATTGAAAGTTACAAAATTGTCCCCAGGCCTGAACACTTTGCTTGCTTGGTTGACATATTGAGTCGAGGAGGTCAGGTGGAGAAGGCCTACAAGATAATCCAAGAGATGCCGTTTGAGGCAGATTGTGGGATATGGGGTGCTCTTCTTGCAGCCTGTCATGTTCATCTAAATGTAAAGTTAGGTGAATTGGCAGCTAAGAAAATTGTGGAATTGGAGCCCCAAAACTCAGGGGCTTATGTTGTCCTATCTAATATATATGCTGCTGCAGGCATGTGGGGGGAAGTTACAAGAGTGAGAGGTTTGATGAGAGAACAGGGAGTTAAGAAGCAACCTGCATATAGCTGGATGGAGATTGACAATAAAGTGCATTTCTTCTTGGGAGATGATGCATCTCATCCAGAAATTCATAGAATTCGTTTGGAGCTCAAGGGGATGAAGTTACAGATGATAGCGGATGATGATATTGAAGAAGTTTTTTCAGCATGTTCCTGTTGAATTGCAACTTTTAAGCCTATATTTTGGGTGAAGAAGAGAAAGCTTGATCCTGAAGAACTTGAAATCCCCATTCAGCTAAATCCATAAGGTTCCCCGTTGTATTTCCTAACCATGCAACTGGACCGACATATTCTGGTGAAACAGAGAAGGGGCAAATAGTCACTGGATGTTGTGAATACAAGCGAGATGTAATTATAGAAGATAAAAGAATGGCAAAATGTTGGAATGACAAGAAAAAGGAATCATAATGCATGTGAAGATCGAAAATTTTCTGTTATCCTGAATTTGGAATTCAGGAAATATGTCGTCTAATGGGTAATTTGTAAGAACGGTCGGAGAAATGATTGAACATAAATTGATACATGGGCGAATTGATGTGTGTTCTGAAATGGATTGGTTTTAAATTCCTCATAAACAATTTGGCATAACTAAGGAATTTCAAGAATTTGTCTTATGAAAGACATTTATTATAGGAAGTAGACTTATAATCGTAAGATCTTATGAAAAAAAAATCATTTATAAATATATTAAATTAAGTAGTCATTGTGAAAGATTAGTATTATTAATTTATTTATTTTTCTTTATGGAGAAGATTGGATGAAATATTGAAAGTATATAAACAAAATTTAAAAATTTAAATTAGTATTATTGAGCTATTTTATTCTTATTCAAGCGAAAAAATAAATCTTAAAAATTTAAAAAAGTAAAATTTGAAGGAAATGGAGAATGTGGGGAGGATATGATTCACACCCTTCTTACATTTTCGTACCTTTAATATATATTTTTTTGATATTTAATATTACCTATCCAAACCATGCCAGAAAAAATATTAACAATAATTAATTTTAGCATTTAAGAATATTTTCTAGATGTGGTAAAAAAATTAAAATTAAATTTAACACACCAAACAACTAAAATAAAATTATAGATTATATAAAAATTTTAGAACATTGTAAAGTTGAATAGAGAAGGTAAATGGAGAAGGTTTGAGAGTGGAGAGGTGAATGGAAGAATTTTATTTATTGTATATGAAACTAAAATTTGAGTCAGAAGTATTTGAAAAAAATAATATTAAATCATTTTATTTGTAAAATCATATAATTTTAATTTTTGTCTAATTTGTCATCTTCGGTATTTCCCATCATGAAAATTTTTAATTCATTATTTATTTAGACGATTTGAATTGAAATTTTTTCATCACGGCTAGAAATTTTTCTATGGAACCAGATGTGATTAATCTTCAAACTGGAACATGTCACTGGTAAGTTCAGTTTTTCCTTTTTTGTTTGGACTGAATGTCCAGGTAACATTAAAGGCCCAATCCCATCATGGAATAGAACCCAAGGGCCCAGCTGCCGGCGGAGAGCAAGAGACACAAATAAATTAAAAAAGGTCAGACTCAGCCCAATTGGTCGGTTTTGGCGGTTGTCGTCAGCCAAATAACCACCAAAATATTCTCTTTCTCTCACATTTCCGATTACGGCAAAGCAAAGCTATAGGTTGGATTACAAGAAGGCCCGTCAACTTAGGAATTTTAACCAACCTTTCTCTCCATGCACACAATTTTCCTCCTAAATTTACCTGAGTTCCTAAATATAGAAGATACATATCAGCAGTATCACAAATCCAATATGTTGCCTTTCAAACCCAGGTATCGTGACTCCCTCTCTTCTCAAGTATATAAAAGATCCATGCTTTTCCAATTAGCCGGTTTGGTTAGTTTCTCGTTTGATTCAGGTTTCTCTAGTTTTAGCTTTGGTGGGTTCTATTGTTTCTTTTCCATGCTTTTGTTGCTTCGGTTTTGATGTTTGGAATATTTGTGATTTGTAGGGCGTTTCTTGTGGACTTTCCAAACGAATTTTCATGGGTTATTTCTGAAGCCATCTCCGCGTGGAAAGGTTGCAATGGTGCCTCACTGAAATAGGAAATTAGTCGCAAGTCTCTTCCTCTCTAACACGAAATCCCTCGAAAGCAAGGGATTTAGGCGAGGTATGATCGTCGGTTTGATGACTTCTGCTTTGATTTATAGTTGGATTTGCTTGATTTTTAATTTATTTATTTTCAATATGATGATGGGTTTTATGTAATTTATGGCATCAACCAGTCTTTGAATCTAAAATAGCATAGAATTGAACTTTTAGTTTGATATGAGCTGGAGTTGAATGGGACCCAATTTGCGAAATTGGATTGGTTTCATGTGATTTAGAGGATCAGCCCATTTTCGCAAAGGCTGTTTTGAATGAATTGAATGTGATGAATTTTGGTGTAATTTTAGGTAGAAACAGGGCATCCGAATCTCAGAGATGCAGCAACATATGGGTAACATTCAAGATGAACTGAGGAAGACTCAGAAGCAACTGTATGAGGCAGAGGAAGAAAGAGATCGAGCAGTTGATGAGCTGAGAGAGATGAAGAAAGTGGCTCAGGAGGCCAACATGAGGCTAAGTGAAGCATTGTCCTCTAAGAGATCAGGAGAGCTATACACAGAGCTCAGTGCGGCAAAGAAGTCACTATCTGATGCAACTCGAGAATTGCAACTCAAAGAGAAGGGTATGGAATCTTTGAGACTTGAACTTGAAAAGGTGCAACTAGTGGAACTGAAATTGGCAGAGAGGGATGCTGCAGTTGATAAGTTGAAGAAGGAGCTTAATATTGCCAAAATTACAGAGAGTCACACAGTGGATTCATTGTCTGAAAGTAAGGCGAGAATTCAGGAGCTGGAGAGAGAGCTAGAGAAAAAAAAGAACTCGGAAGCCCAAGTGTTTGATTCACTGGTCTCCCAAACAAAGCAGCTTGAGCAAACCAAGATTTTGCTTGAAGAGTCCAAGCTTGAAATTGCTTCTCTTCATGACAGGGTGCAGAGCTTGGAGGGCTCATATGGACAAAGTAGTAGGGATCTCGATTTATTTAACAACTGCCTTGAGAATTCCCATTCCAGAAAAGAAGAATTAGAGAGTCTCAAGTCTGATCTTCATCAGGCAAAAGGGAATCTGGCTCATGCCCAAGAGGCTGAACATCTTGCTTCATCACAGACTCAGGCTGTGCTTCAAGAAATGGGCTTGCTAAAGTCTGAGCTGAAGTTGGCTTTAGAGGCAGAAGAAAAGAGCAAGAAAGCCATGGATGATCTAGCATTAGCCCTCACAGAAGTTGCCACTGAAGCCAATCGAGCAAAGGAGAAGCTCAGTTCAACACAAGCAGAACTGGCGAATAAAAAAGAGGAGGCTGAGCAATTGAAGCAGACATTGAAGAGCACCGAAAGCAAGTATCAAATACTCTTAGATGAAGCAAGGAAAGAAATGGAATGTTGTAGGAACATTTCAGAGCGATTGAGATCAGAAGCCGAGGAATCACTTCTGGCCTGGAATTTGAAGGAAACTGAATTTGTCAATTGCATGAAAGAGGCTGAAGAGGAAAAGATTGCCATACAACAAGAGAATACTAGAATGACGGAGTCGATGAAAGCTGCTGAGGACATGAAGAAGGCATCAAGGGAAGAGAATCACAAGTTGCGGGATATCCTTAGACAGGCCCTAAACGAATCTAATGTGGCAAAAGAAGCAGCAGGGATTGCCAGGGCAGAAAATTCCCAACTCAAGGATTGTCTGACTGAAAAAGATGATGCTTTGGATTTTTTCACCCGAGAAAACGAACGGCTTCGGGTCAGTGAAGCTGCAGCTAATGAGAACATCAAGGAACTGAAGTATTTGCTCTCTACGGTCTCAGCAAAGGAAGTCAAAACAGAAGAGAAGGAGGTGGCAGAGGTTAAGACTCATAAACCAACGGCCAAAGTGAAACCAGAAGACAAGGAAGTGGCAGAGGTTAAGGCACATAAACCAAATGCTAAGGTGAAACCAGAAGACAAGGAGGTTGCAGAGGTTAAGACTCATAAACCAACAGCCAAGGTGAAAGCAGAAGACAAGGAGGTGGCAGAAGTTAAAGCACAGAAACCACCCCTGAAGGAGCATCATGATGGTAAGAAAGCGAGGAACACCTTTAGTTTTGACCTAGAAGAGCTGAAAATACCAGTTAAGCCCAAGGATGAAGATGAAGATTTCCTCATAGAGGAGGCACTTAAGGGCTCCATATTTGATACAAAATCACCACCTATGCCGGTGCACCATCACCGGAAAATGTCTTCCTCCATTTTCACTGATGATGGAGAAACAATATGTTCAGAAGATTTTGATAATCTAGAAGGGCAGCATTTTGATGAGGCAGAGCATGAAAGGAGCTCACACAGAAAAAAGAAAGCATTGCTCCGAAGGTTTGGAGACCTTATCAGGAGAAGAAGTTTTCACCAGAAAGCAGGTATGAATGAGCCGAATGCCCAATAAGATTTTGGGTCCACCCTCATAGATTTTGGCATTGTAATGGTAAATTTTTTTTTTTTTTTGGGGTTTGTTGAAAATTGCAAATGTTTGAATTACAATGCCAACATTCTACTGTAATTTATTACAATGTGGACATACAATTTGCATTTACATCATAAAAAAGTGTCTTTGTGAGAAGGTTTTGAGCACGGACTGTTTTCGAAAATAGTTCTTGTAGAGAATAAAAAATAGTTTTAATTTTTTATTTTAAATAGAAGTGTTTGGTAAAATGTTTTTTAAAAAGTTTTTTTTAAACAAAAAACAAAAAACTTGTTTGGATAAAAGAATTTGTATTGTTTTTAAAAGCAATGTCTTACTTTTGTTTTATAAAAAAATTATAAATTTAATTTATAATAATATAAAATAAATTCCAGTTAAGTCTTATTAAAAAAATAAAAATTAAATCTACAATTATGTATAAGTTAAAGATAAATATTTTTTTAATTAAGAAACAATTTTTTTTATTGTAGTGAAAAAAATTACTAAGATAAAAATAATTTTAATTTCATTTTTAATATAAGTCAAATAAGTAATTTACTTTTTATTTTTTATTTTTTTTAAATCTTGTTTGAACATGATTTCTTATGTTTTTTTTTTTTTTTAAAGTTCAAAAACCAAAAAAAGTTTTTAAATGTTTTATAAAAATAATGATAAAGGATTTTAAAAATAAAAAACAAAAAGACTTGTTTGGATAAATTGTTTTTTTTTTGTTATTTTTTTTTATTTTGTAAAAACATTTTAAATTCAACTTATATAACATTAATTAATTAAATTTAATTGAAGTGTTCTTCAAAATGAAAATAATTTTGTAATTACAAATAAATTAAAAAATATATAATTTTTAGTAAAATTTAAATAATAATATTATAGTAAAATAATAAATTATATTTTTAATAGAAAAATACTATTTTATTATATGTTAGAAAAAAAATATTTTATCATATTAATAATTTATGGTATTAATGAGTTTATTATTTAAGTTTTAAATTATTTTAAAAAAGTAATGGACTTGTATACCAATTCAATGTATTAAGTCTTGTTTAAATTGGAGTTAATTTGTCTAATAAAAAAGAAATTAAAAAATAATAATTCTATATAGAAGATAAATAATAGAGTGTGTGTGTGTTTTTCTATTGTTTTTAAAAATTGGTGAAAACAACTTTTACTGTTTTTTTAAAAGTTGTTTTCTATTTTATTTTATTTTTAAAAACTGAAATAGAAAATAATAATCAAATAGTGTCAAAGAAGTTTTTAAAACTATTTTCTATTTTTTTTTAAAAAGGAAAACCGTTTTTAAAAATTCTGCCAAACAGGCTCCATTCTTTCTAAAACCTTTAAGTTATATTTTGTATAATGTTTTTTCCATGACATTTATCCCCTTCTTAAACATTTGCCTTGAATTTTTGGTTTCTTGCTAATTAAACAAGTTGTATCATGGAAAAAAGAAAAAGAAAAAAATTTGGAGATCAAGATTGATGTATATGTAATCAAATTTAAAAATCAAAAACTAATAAAAGAACATAAACTAATATAGATGTAAATATAATAAAATTATAGAATATGCAAAAACTTTATAACTCATTGGAGATTAAGATTTAAGAGTGAAAAGAGCATTTTAGTGAGTGTTTGGTAGACTAACTTAATAACTTAATATGATTTAATAATTTAATTTAAGTCATTAAATAAATTAAGTATATTTGATAAATAATTTAATGATATAACTTAAAGTTAAAAATAATTTTAAGTAATAGGTCAAAATAATTAACTTATTCTTAAGTCTATATATATATATTTTACATTTTTATCTTCATTTGCCCTAATTACTTTCATGATCTATTTTGTTACTTTATGATCTCCATTGTTACTCGATCTCATTTGTCTTAGTTATAATTTATGAGGATAAATATGTTAATTTGATGATTTAGAATAAATTCTAAGTTAATTTTATCAAATAATTTTAATACTTAAAGTAAGAATTAAGTTTACAATTTAAATGTAATTTTACTTAAAATTAATTTAAGTTATTCAGTAATAAGTATTAAATTTTATCACACACACTTCAATCTTATTAATATCACTTGTACTAATAGACGAGGCCTCAATAATTTGTTCTTCAATTAGGTCTAAAAATTTTAAGTACTCTCTTACTATTTTATGATAAGATTAATAATAATAGTATAAGAAAATAAATATTATTTTAATTTGAAACCTATATATTGTCTATTTAGACTTAGAATTTTATATTACAAAGTTTTATTCAATGTCCATATTTTTATGAACTTCAAATAACAATTCAATAAAAATATAAATAAAAACCACAATTTTTATTTATTTATTTATCATATTATAGTTTCGGAGCGAGGATGAATTTCCTATCTTAAAAAACTTTACAATTAGTGAAATTGTTTGGGTGAGAATATAATATCTTTTCTCATTCCTTACATTTTGTGAACTAAATGAAAAAGTTATGGCATGTGCCAATAGGGCATAATGGTTATCTAAGATCTGCAAAGAGTTAAGAAGACATAGCGAGAGCAAGGGGTTAGGATGACCATTGTCCCTCTTGAGCTTATGACCATTATGTGGGAGTTTTATTCTCCATTATCACCAAAAGTAGATACAGGATATATATATATATATCCTGATCTTAAAACATGTCTTGATCTCTAGATGGGGAATTAACCTGAATCCATTATGCTTTTGATGAAGAGATATGGATCTTCTAAGGTTGTAGAGGGCTATCTACTGATTATGTAATCTCTCTGACGATGGGAGCAGGAGAGAACGAATTCCGTTCTTATTCAAAAGATGTGATTATTAAAAGGAACATACATTTTTTCCTATATATACTCTTTATACCTTAGAGACCATACCCTTTGGACTATCGGGTCTCGGAGTTTTAGGTATATTATCTAAGACCCGTTATGGCATTGGGCTCTACATATAAAGTGGTCCATACTCTAGATCAAATAGAAATAATATATATATGGATAGCTAAATATTGAACAATAGTATGATGTGGTCCACATTTATTCTAACACATTATCCCTCTGTGCTGCTCAAGTTAAAAATGATACAATAAAGGTGGTGAGAGTTCTTTTATACTGATGTTTCCACACATCATAAAGGTCGTGTGTTCATGGTGGTAATGGTCATGAACATGACTCCTTGCTACCTCGTAGAGTTAGGGGAGCTTTCTTGTCCTATTTTGTGTCAAGAAGCATAGGATGAGGACATGGTACATCTCCTCTCGACAACAATGATAGGAGTCTTGTCTCTAGGATCTCTCACTCTCAAAAAAAATGAGAGGAGTAGGGGTACCTACTCGTGGAGGGAGGTTAGGATAGGTTGTAGGATGACCTTTTCCATATACCTCTTAAGAGACGGTGATGAAGAAATAATGACATTATCTTTCCAACTCTTTTTAGAGTCTACCTTCTTGTTACTAAGTTTTATGTGGTATTGTTTTCTAATTCTTTTTCCTTTATTTCTTTTCACCCCTGGAGTGCATCAAAAGTCCTACTAGTCTTAATCCGATGCAGTCATGTTGGTAAATTAAACCCCTTATATTGCTTTCCATGTCGCTTATGATTTGCTTCTGGAGGGTTCGACACATGATGAGTTTTGGCACTCCATTTCATCACAAAATGCTCCAATCTCGTCTCATTATTTGCATCAGCCAAGCTCCATACATCTAGGAGCATATTCCAATCGGGCTAGTCCACGATGACACAACTTCCAACTTCTAAACCTCGGCTTAGGTTGCCGTCTCCTATTAGTTCAAAGAAAAATGGGTGGATGTATAAAGATTATAGGTGTATGCATTTACGATTCTCTTTTTAAATTTTTGGTCAAAAGAAATATTTGTAAAATTTGACATGTAAAAAGGGAGAAGAAAAAGGAAAGGGGGGTCGTTTGGACCGGCTAGGCAGGCTGGAACGATGGGCCAGCGCAATTCGCTAGAATAATTGGACTGTTCCGACATGGAACGGTCTTTAGGCGTGCCGGGCAAGGGGCAGACGGCCTCTCGGGCCATAGGAGAACTGTTAGGACGCGGACGCTCTTCTGATCAGATTGATCCTAGTTAAGGCTATCAACATCGAGAGTAAGAAATAATAATCATCCCTAAGGCCTAGACCTACACTACAAGACAGAGCTTTCATTTTTTACATGGCAGACACAAAGGAATGATAATACCACACAACTTCCACTCAACCACTCCACTAATAGAGTCAGAAAATAAGCACAACTGCATAGGCTGAGAAATCACTTTCCTTGCTTTTTATTGAAACAACAAAAATCTCTTCGCATTAAAATCCAAGAGTCTCTCTCAATGCTTCCTACTGTTTGAGCACATATCTTGGATCTCTCCGTTCAATTTTTATGACGATGCCTACTTCCGCTATCTCCTATTTCTTTCCAAAGGAACTGGGGCTCAGCCTTGTAAACCATTTTAGCCTAACTGAAACCATTATAAGTTGCACCTGCACCTTCAACAATCTGGCTCTCTTAATCCCTATGCAGCTTAACAGTCATTGTGATATGGGGATCCATCAAATCAAGGACTCCCATTATGATCCCAGACCCACCAACAGCAACATTTACGCCCTGGAAAATTTTAGGCACTACCGGGGGGATTAGGTATTGCTGAAAAAGAATTTGGTGTGGATTGAGACAGCAATATTTGCCACATCACAATGAGCATGACATTTCTGAATAATATCCTTAATCAAATGCACCAACATAAAAGACAATGTACCAGTTAAACCATCAACAAACAGAAAAGCCACTGGGGCTCGACACAAACATTAACCTTCAAATTCTCTAAGAGTGAAAACATCAGAAAGACATCAATAAAAGCCCGAAAATAGCAGACTAGCAGTGAATGATACTTCCAACGGTTTGCAAATCATGGCTGGAACTCCTAACAACTATAACCCTGGAGAACCAGTACCAAACACCTTTTCCAATTGAAAAACAAACCATTAAAAAAAAAAAGGAAAAAAGGAGAGAAAAAAAAAAGGGAAAAGGAGACACTAATCCTATATGACCGGAACTTCACTATTCCTCATCATGTTTGGGTGCTTCTTTGATCTCATCACCACCATCATCCTGAATCAGAACCAACAAAATACATCCCATAAGTAAACCTACAGTGAGAAAGATGACAACCATACCAATTCAAATAGAAGATAATAATGACCTGCATATCTGAAGTCCACAAAGTCAGGTTATCACGAAGAAGCTGCATTATCAAAGTGCTGTCCTTGTAAGACTCCTCTCCCAGGGTATCCAACTCAGCAATGGCTTCATCAAAAGCCTGGTCAAAACAGTGGAGAACCATCAAATTACACTGGAACAATGAACAAATCCAAACAGCTCATACCAATACATCTTCAAAGTACAAAGATCCAACATCAATGACTACAAAGATCCTTCTTTTACCATGGAACTACTTTCAGGATCTCTCATGTCTATGAAATATAAATTCATTTCCACATCCATTTGTATATAAAACAACCAAACAGCAGGGTTTGAAATTAGATCTTGTCCAGAATTTCAATTTTGTGGAATTTGAAAATCTTTGATTAATTGTCACATAGAGCAGAAAAACATTTTTTTTCTAATGGATTTGGGATCTGGCCCATGAAATAAAAAAGTTAAATTCCAAATCCATTTCCATATAAGGTAAATTAACCTGGAAATACAGTCAAATCGAACAATGCTGCTCTAATTTCCAAAACTAATTTGTTTTTCCTCACCTGTTTAGCAAGATTACAAGCACGATCCGGGGAATTCAGAATCTCATAGTAAAAGACAGAGAAGTTAAGTGCAAGTCCCAGGCGAATAGGATGGGTTGGAGCCAATTCCACTGTTGCAATATCCTGGCAACACAAATATCGTTAATGACCTTGTTTTTAATTAGTTAAAAAACAGCATATGCCATATCATGCAAAGACAAAATTAAGTCAAATTAGTCCTCAAATAAAATTTCTTTAAATATTTTTCTTCTAATAATAATAATAATAAAGAAATAATCAATGTTCAGGGACAAACCGTAACTCCAAAATCTAAGAGTCAGAAACAAATATTGAATTTCTATATCACCAAACAAAAAGGGAAAAAATGAAAAGGAAAGTTGAACGTTATAGAAAAATAAAACCCTAACCTCGGCTTGTGAAATACGAAACAGAAAATGTAATAGCACAAAAAAAAAAAAAAAACTCGACTGAAATAAAAGGCACCAAGTAAAACCCTAACCCTAATACAAGATCTAACCTGCGCCGATTTATAAGCTGCGAGAGTGCTCTCCGCCGCCTCTTTCCTCTCGGCTCCGGTCTTGAACTCAGCCAGATAGCGATGATAATCGCCCTTCATCTTCAAATAAAACACCTTCGAGTCACCGGACGTAGCCGAAGGGATAAGCCGCGAATCCAGCAGGCGAAGAATACCGTCGCAGATGGAGGACAGCTCGGACTCGATCTTGGATCTGTAGCCACGGATGGTAGCGACGTGGTCCTCGTTGCCACGGCTCTCCTCCTTCTGCTCAATGGAGGAGATGATGCGCCAAGAGGCTCGGCGCGCGCCGATCACGTTCTTGTAGGCAACAGAGAGGAGATTGCGCTCCTCCACGGTCAGCTCCTCGGCTTCGGCGGTCACTTTTTCCATGAATTGAACCATCTCCTCGTAGCGCTCGGCTTGCTCGGCCAGCTTCGCCATGTAAACATTCTCTTCGCGAGCTGAAGTAGCCGCCATGGATGAAGCTTCGATCTAGGGAGAAATGCGAAGGAGGAGAGAGAAAAGGAAAGATGGAAATGCAGGGACGATGAAAGGAGCGGTTCTTTTTAGAGAGAGAGGCCTTTGACAGCTGTCGATGTGTCTTGCAATTTGAACCATGATGAGTGAAATGTGGCGGATCCGAAGGGCCTCGCCTCCACTTGATTATACAGTTGAACTTCCTACACTTCTCGTCCGGTTCGCTATTAGACTTTATTAAGTTCAAAATTAAATATAAATAATCAACGAATTAAGTTATGTGTTAGTTGCATTTAATAATATGCCTTCACGATCAAAATCACATCTATTTTTATAAAATTTTAAACAAATGATAACTAAATATGTTTAGTTTAAACCTCAAGAGGTGAGTCAAATTCACCCTCGAGTGACTTTGAAAAAGGATGAAAATGATTTTTGAAATAATTAAAAATATTTCCTAATATTAAGAAGTACTTTCTTATATAAATCAGGAACCTTTTTTTTATACAAAAAAATATTCTAATTTTAGAAAGAAAAAAAAAACTATATCTATATTCAAAAACATGTTTAATATGTTTTAATAAAAAAAATATTTTTTTTTCTTTTTTTAACTTGTTCTAAAAATTAGGTTTTCTAATAATATATTTTAATTATTTTTATTAATTTTCTAAGAGTTGTTTCTAAGACATTAGTTCTTGGTGAGTTAAGATATGTCAATTGATTACATTATAGGGGATCTGGAACTCAAAGATGGTTTTAAGAGATTGATAGTTTTCATTTCGTTAGATTAGAGACATCGATTCATGAGGAGATTGTATATAATGAATAACAAGTCATGAATTCGACCACTTAGTTCTTCATTGTTATTTACATAAAGTACTAAAGTGCAATTGACTTTCTATAGTCGAATATTGAGTCAATGTCATAATTGGATTTTGAGGGAGTTAGTACTGTTTTATAGGTCTAATGGTCTTTGCAAGAACTCATATACTTTAATGACACGATTTATGATGGGTAGATTTATTTTTAATTCATTTATGTGTATAAAAGTATTTTGGTTTATGTAAGATTGCATAGGGTTAGTGAATAGTATCTCTAGATTAGACTAATTGATTAATGAAATATTTTTTAAAAAATGGATAATAACATCTAAATTGTGAATCTAATCATTTCCATATTTTTCTTGAAAAGTAACCCGATTTTTTACACAAATGCCCTTTACCATTTCAAGTATTTACACGTAGGTTTTAAAAGAGAGGGTTATTTTTACAAGAAAATAATGAGGATATTTTTGTCAAAATAAGACTAAAAAAGGATGGGAGGTCAAATTTCAAAAATTGGGTTTTCAAAAACCCTTTTAATCAAATAACTCTTTATTAATTAAATAATTTTATTGAGTTAATTAATTAATTAGGACCAATTTTTTTGTTAGATTAAGTGACCTAAGCCCAACGTGGGCTAAAGTCACTTAAGCCTAACAAGAACATTATAAATACCTCTTAGGGATTTGTAAACCCCTTTGTGGAGAAGGTTTTATTTTTATTTTTTTCTCACATCCGGATAACTGGCAACTTGTTGTAGGAAGGAGTGAGAGTCGGATTCTTCAAGTGTTGAAGGGCTGCATGGGATCACATCTATTCATGGAGGACCGCCTACCTCTACGCTCATGATGGGATATTCTAAACAGATGATAGAGGAATGGCTGGAGCAGTGAAGTGGGTAAGGAAAGAAGGGTTAAGAAGGAAGAAACGGAGACGTTTGGGGGGACCAGAAAGAGGAAGAAGAAAAACAGAGGAGAAGGAAGGAGCAAGGGGTGAATGGGATTGTAATAGAGGACTACAGGAAGGGAGTAGCACATGTATGTTTTCTATAACATGCTTGTTTATTTCTTTTTTACGAGGTTCCATTATTTTTTTGTGAATACTAGGATTCTATTTTGGTGCCTAAATATGAGCATTGGAAACCTATGCATATTCTTGTTGGATTTGAGTTTATTTGCATGCATTTTTATACTGGATTTCTAATCTATTTCCTTGAACCTGTTTTGAGATCCTATATAAAATGCTTACAAGATTTCCATTGGAAACCCATTTGAACTCCATTTCTTCTCATTCCTAAGCCAGCACCATACTCATTATCTAACCCACCATACCCACCTCCTCCGAACACATCACCGTGTGTCACACCCACCACCACCATCCTTCCCAACCAGTCACTGCTTGGGCAGCCTACACAGTCACCCATCTTACCCCTACTCGTTTCACCATGGCTGTGGTTTCTCTCCAACAACTCCATATCCACCACCCATTTCTCATAAATTCCTTCCCATTCTTTCCCACACGAATGATCACTTTAATCCATGCATGACTACCCAAAGCCTTGATAAAACCTCCATCAAAATATTTCTTTCGGAAAATCCAAATCTCAAGCTGGAAAACTCCATGTCGAAACCTCATTACCATGCTCTCATACGGTGACCAGAGCCATAGAGAACAAAGAAAACAACATCGGTAAGAGAGTCTCACGCTTCCACTGTCGATCTACTTACGTGGTCGAAAGTTCCTCCGGTAGATACTTCGGCCACCACACCGGTTCCAACACCTGGAACCACGTTGACACTAGCACCTGTTAGTGTGGCCATGCCAAGTTCGGAAATGAAGAAGGAGATTTGGAAGTCGTGGTCATGGGTGTCTTCATTACTCAACAAAGATTGGAATTACTCAAGGAGTGAATGCAACCCCATTTAAGCGGTGGTACCTCCAGCATTATGGTGTAGACATTGGTAGGAAGAAAGAGGCAGCAGCCAAGAGGGAAACTATGAAGGAGGAACTGCCTCAGATGCAACAGCATGTACCACAGTTTTCAGGTGGCGGCATCGGTGGTGGTAGCGGTGGTGTCAAAACCCATTTCTAGATCGCGAACTGGGTTCTTCTCCGGTGGTAACGCATGACTCAACTCGATTCGCTTCGGCCATGTGGGCAGTTGCACCAACCACTAGTAACGATGACGACACTTTTTGGACGCTGCTAGTGACTACCAGCGTTAACACCTCAATGACCTTGCTGTTTGATTCATGGAGTAGGCCAACTTTTGGAAGTAGTCTTTTGGACAATCATAACAACTTCAAAATATGTCCGCATTAGCAGGGGGGCTCAGAGCTCGTGGATCAAAACAACCATTTTGCACCTGGACCCACACTTTGCATGACCACCTTGGCATGCAATCCTGCTCCTGCGTCTCATATTTTGATTTTTTATTTTATTTTATTTCTGATATCAAAGTTTAATTTTCCAAATTTCTAATTTTCAAATTTAATTTAAAAAAAAGCTTTCATTTTCAAATAAACTTTCAAGATTTCAATTTTCAGATAATTTCTAAATTTACAATTTTCAAAACTCCAATTTTTAAGTTTAATTCTCAAAACTTTAATTTTCCAAACCTTAATTTTCAAATTTAATCTTTAAAATTTCAATTTTCAAATAATTTTTTCAAAGCTTCAATTTCTAAATTTAATTTTCAAAATTCCAATTTTCATAATCTTTATTTTCAAATAATTTTCCAAAATTTCAATTTTCAAATTTAATTTTTAGGAAATCCCATTCTCATATAATTCTTCAAAATTCAAAATTTCAAATTTAATTCTTAAAAAAATTCCATTCTCAAATAATTTTTCAAAATTTCAATTCTCAATTTTAATTTTCAAAACTTCAATTTTCAAATAATTTTCGAAACTCCAATTTTCACATTTGATTTTCAAAACTTCAAATTTTCAAATAATTTTAATTCCACTTCGTTTTTTTTTTTTCTCAAATGATTTTATGTTTCTCTTTTTTTAATAAGCATGAAGACAATTTTTATAATTCCAAAATAATGGAATTTGTGGGATTGATTAATGCAAAATAAATTGGGCTTTGGTGGAGGCCCTACATATGAGTTTTCTCTTATGATTGTCAATTGATATGTTTAATGAATATTGTTTGATCTTTGTCTTGTTCTTTGATATGCATGTGATAATTTTATACTTGAGCTAACCTTGTTTCCATTATAGCGCACCATTACTTGCTGTTAAGGTACGATCTCACTCTCACTTTGCTTATTCTTATGCATGATTCATTTTAGTATTTGATCATTTCATTGGTATCTATTGATTTCATTATTAATTGTCATACTTACTTCACCTTATTTAGTAGAGATCTTATTATAGGACTTAGAGGGGTGCTACGGCTCACCACCGTACCTTCCCAATGGTAACCTAACCCCCAAACCCGACTTTGGTTTTCCACATACTATCTTTTCCAAATAAGGAGTTACACTTAGGGGTTTCTTTCTTATTTTGTTTTCCCTTTAAAAATAAAACAAAAATGAGTGGCGACTCCAAGTCTTTTTCTATAAAAAAAAAAAAAAAAATCAAATTTTCACCAAATAAATAAAAAGTGAGTTGTGTCATCGAGTGGGAACGCATCACAAAAACGTGGGTCCATAGGATTAGAGTTTTATCTTCTTCCACCAAAATGCTCTACATTTCAAAGAGAGAGCCTTAATCTTCACCTTATAAACTATTACCATTTGAGTGCCTAACATTAAGAGAGAGTCATCAAATGAAAAATCGTGAATTTATGATATCTCTTATGACTTTGGATTTGTTCTTCAACGCAAGGAAACAATTTGGAAACATCCAAATTATTGGTAAACACTTTAATCCCATTATCTAGATCCTAGAATTGTTTTCGAATACATATATTTTCCATTATGATCTAGATAAGCCTGGGGAGAATTGTTGTTCTTAACCTGATTTTGGGATAGAGAATTGAGTAATATGGAATTCCTTATATACTCAATGACTAATGTCATGACTCAATTTAGGTAATGTCCAATGTATAACCATACATTTAAGTGCACTCATTATGAAAACTTCGTCATGATAACCAAGACCAATTATTCATCCAATTACGAGGTAATGCACTACAATATCGAATAGATTGCTTAAGTCCATGAATTGATTGTGAACTAATTATCTATTTGTAAGAAACCTAAGACTTGAATCTTTTTTGCAACTCCTAATGCACTTAAATCGTGTACAATACAAGAGATGTCATGCTCGGGTGCTTAGAGAGTATAATATATGAATCGAATAGATAAAATTGGGAAACTAGAATCTTACTAATAAATAATAAATCCATTATTGTCACATTATGTTATGGTTTTAAGGGTTTTATCCTAATAAGAGCTTGAAAAGAAAAAACAAGAAGTTTTCTATGAGAGTCTCTCTCTCTTTTTATGTTTACTAGGCTTCAAAGTTATAGGTTTTTTAGTCTATGGAAATATAGTGGTTGTTCTTGTAACACTAGAATTAAGTTTTTTATGTTGTGGAAATATAAGGATTGTTCTTGTCTTTGGAATATCTAGATTGCTATATTCCAAGCTCATATCATTGGGGTGCATGTAAGACTATCCTAAGGATCTCTCGATCTATGCAAACATTAAAAATTTTGAATCTTAAATTTAGGTGCTCAAAGAATAATACCTATGATTTGGATGTTCCTAGATCGATTTCAATTGTTGAAGATGATGATGAGGGTTTTGAAATCTAACAATCTTCCTCCCAATCACTCATTCTTTGGTCTAGGACATGTGTAGAGTGACTACAGACCTTGAGATGAGAGCAACGAGACTAGGTATATGAAAGACTAAAGGTTTGAAAAGTTAGAGTCTAAACTTAAAACTCATAGGGTTTATATAGACTCTCCTGTGGGCTTAAGTGATTTTGGCCCAACTTGGGCTTGAGTCACTTAAACTAGCCTACGAGGTCTTAATTAATTAATTACCTTTGATAGGGTCCAATTAATTAATTTACCCAATTTAAATAAATAAAAATAATTAACTATAAAATCCTATGTAACATTATGCTTTCACTAAAATGCTTTCATGGACATAAATGATTAATTCTCTATAAATCCTCAAACCTTTATGCCAACAAAAAATATGAGCTTGAGTAGAGACTAATGAGACCCATAGAAAAATATTTACTCTCTTAGAATCCAATTCTAAAATTAACTTGACTTTCCACTATTGAGAATCAACTACAGTCTAGTGTTATATGTCATTACATCAAAATAAGAATTGATTAAATCCAATTTAATCAATTCATTTGATTTATGATATACTATCTACTATATGCAGACTCCTATGAACTAGTGTCTATAATCTAATAAGGTAAATGTTATTAACCTTTCAAGATTACCTTTACAATCATTAAGTCTTAAATTTTTTTATTATGCGATTGACTGACATACTATAATTCATTAATAGTAGACGTCAAATTTCATTAAATGAATTACTATCACACCATAAATTTTATGGTTATAAGCCTTTAAGATCACTAAAAGAGACACATTATCTCAAACCCATTAGATATCATGATGTTTGTCTTAAAAATACTTATTGTCACTTACTTTAATCAACAATAACCTAATTTATAGGGAATATATGATCATCTTATGGTCTCACTCATAGGACAAAACCATAATAGACTTCAATGCTAGCTCAATATTTTCTCAAGGTTGAGAGTATAAGCAACATAATAACTTGGTGAATCATGACTTTCTATTAGTAGACGTCATGATCCACCATAAAGTCCAATCTAATGTGTAACCATATACATTAGTGCCTTCACTATGAGAAACCTATCTTAAATACCAAGACAAAACATTTATCAAATTATAAGGTAATACACTATAACCTCAAATGAATTGTCTAAGTTCATGAACCGATTGTGAACAACTCATTAACTTGCAAGAAACTCATGAATTAGATTTTTCATGCGACTTTTAATGTACCTAAATCAAGTACAATGCAAGTGATGTGGGCTTTAATGCTCAAATAAATCTTAATGTATTATTTGCTAGAATAATAGTAAACTCAAGTTTAACCATACTATTGTCTTGAACATTTGCATCGTAATGAGTAAACTTGAGAAAATCCAATTCTTGTTTCCACTCAAATCATGTATCATATATTTTAATTTTCATCATCTAAGTTGTGAAACTAAGGTTTGGTTAATCTTAATTTTGATGATAACAAAACAAGATTTAGAACTAATGATTATATTTCAAGTGTGATTAGACAAGACGATTTCCAAAGTGGCAATCACAAAGACAAATCAAGCCAATGAGAAATCATGAAGAAGAAGACCACCTCAAAGAGAAGAGTTTTTTCAAGACCCAAGCTTCATAAGATCTCTTTGTAAGGTTGTTGGTGCACTAGAACTTTCATGCATTTCATTCTTTATTTATGCACCAAAATCATCCAAGAGTAATATTGTTTTAAATATCTTTAGAATTGAATGATTTCATGTTTTCAACATTTAACACCTCAACCGGTTGAACCGGTTGAGCTCGTTCGGTTGAGTACTAGTCGAGGGAGGCCAAAAAGTTTCCCTCTCTCCTAGTGGTCTTCTCTTCCCGGTTAAGGACCGGTTGAGGCTAACGGTCACCTGCCAAGCATTTAATGCTAACGGCTAGTCAACCGGTCGAGCTAGGGGTCGACCGGTTGAACCCCCAAACGGCTAGTTTGTCTTTTCTCTTTTATAAAAAGGCTCAAATCTTCATTGTTAAAAAAACTTAATATTCTCAAATCTTTCTTGATTATATTTGAGCCTTGGAAAAGTGTTTTTGAGTGCACCATTGTTCTAAAACTTACATAACCTTAGTGCACATTTCAATCCTAGTTTTCTTGTATCATTTGAGTTTAAAGTTTTTGTGCTAGGATTTTTGTGAGATTATTTATTTGTAAACCTTTGAGAGGAAGTTTCTCAAGAGTGTGGTATCTCTTGAGAAGTGTAAATGGTGCTTGGAGCCAAAAGTCCAAGAGGGTGAATTGGAACCATAATCTAATTGTATAGTTTGAAGTCTTGACTTGGAAGCCTTGAATTAGTGGAACTTCAAGCTTGGGATTGAAGCTAGAGGAGAGTGGATGTAGGTCGGGTTGCGTCGAACCACTATAAACTCTTGTGTTTGCATTCTCTCTTCCCTACTCTTTAATTTATATGCAATTGTCTTTATATTGCTTATTATATACTTGCATATAATTGTCTCTTACATTCACTTGTTTAAATTTGCGAAAAGAGACCATCACCCTATTCACCCCTCCTCTAGAGTGATTACCATAGGTTGAATTAGCCTAATATTACTAACACAAGTTAAATACTTATTTTATTCAAATATTATTAACAAAAAGCATTATAGATAATAATGTTTAAATATCGTTCACCCTGACTTGGAGTCTTAATTAAACAAATACTATATTTCCTCAGTATATTAGAATTATTTTATTAGTACTTGAGTTTTATTTTTTTAGGATTTGGTTTTTATTAGAATTTAAGTTTCTATAATCACTCATATATACATTAAAAAAAAATAGAATGCATATGGGATAATTTTTTTCTTCTATGATTATTTGCTTTTTTTTTTTTTTTAAATAGTGTTTTGTCTTTTTGTATAGAGAAATTATTATTGTGTTGGAAAGATTTTTTTTAGTTGATCATATTTGGCATCTAAGCTTGGCGATTAAATATGCAAACAACCAACAACAATACAATCCAACCCTTATTTTCAAAGTTGGATAAAAAAATAATTTTGAAATTTGGAGAATTGAGATACAATTATTGTTTATGTATTAGGATATTTGGGAAGTAGTAAATTAAGGATTTGTAGTACCAACAAATCGAACACAAGTCACACCAAGTACAAAAGGAAAATTTGATGAATTCTAGAAAGAAAAATTTTAAAGGCCTGTTTTGACCTTTATCAATCGATAGAACCACCTATTTTTTTAGAAGATAGCAAATGCAATCATTAAAAATGTACATGGTACATCCTTATGAACATCTATAAAGGGGTAAAGAAGGCGCAAAATATTTTATTGCAAATTTTGAGAAGACAATTCAACCTTTTTTAAATGGAAAAAATATAAAGTGTCTCCGATTATTTTTGGCTAACATTAGCCTTGTTAATAAAATGAAATCTAATGACAAAAATGTTTTAGATTTCTAAGTTATGAAGAAAATTCTTCAAATTTTAACCATGTAATTTGAATATAAGGTAACAACAATTGAAAGATTGAAAGATCGAAAAATCTTATACCAATTAGTTGGATGAATTGATGGGTTCCTTGCATGCTCATGAACAACGCTTAGATGGAAAGTCCTAGATTTAGGCGGAAAAAACATTACAACGTCAACTAAGTTAGAAACGAAGAAGAATGTCTCAAAACAATTCTAAATTAAGTAAGAAAGGTTAAAATTTGTAGAATGGATGACAAAGAAATTCTAGATTAGGATAAATAGGATGAAGTGGTAATCTTTTAACTAAAAGAAATGATATATCGATATTTAATATATTGTAAAAGATATAGTCATTATAAGACATAATGTAGAGCTGGAAGATTGAATCTGAGGACTTGCCAAGCTAATGCCATGAAAGATTAGGTGAAAATTTATAGACCTTATTATTGACATGTAGTGTTGCAAAAAAATGAAAACAAAGGTACTTGTTTTAATATACAAACTATAGTAATCATATGGATAGAAAAGGAACCAAGGATAAAAATATTAGAAATTACAAAAATATTGGCAATTGGATCTTACAAAAATATTGAGAAATATTGAATAGAAATTTGGATAAAAATATCGATGAAATGAAAATTGATCAAAAATCATAAAAAGGCATGAAACAACTCAATATATATATATATATATTGAATAAATGATAAATTTTGTGATATGCAAAATTTGAAAAAAAAAATTAAAATAGTAATATATTTAGTTTGGATACATTCAAAATATGAAATGAATGATGATTCATAGGTAATGATACATATATATATATATATATATATATATATATATATTAGTTATTTTATTGAAGAAATGATAAATTTCACGAGACTTCATAACAATATGCAGAAATTTGTGATATTCCATAATACCATGCAGAATTTGAAAAAGAAAAAATATTTGAATTTAAAGTAGTAATATATTCAATTTAGATATATTCAAAATATAAAATAAACGATGACATATGCATGATTTTTTCATTTAAAAATATTTATAATTTTATTTATAAATTTGTACTTCTTTTGTATTTAATTATTATACAAAAATATAAAGAAAGGCTCATAAAATAATTATTATAATTATGTTTTTAATAATATATTAAATTAGATAATTAAAATTAAGATAAACATAAGATATATAATATTTAGGAATAAAAGTTAAGAAGGCTAAAATAGTCCAATGGTTACGTGCTCATCAACTTTGTTCCTAATTTTTATATTTTAACAATGCACACTTTCCACACATTTGACCAAAATCCACTCATTTAACCCGCAGTGACCGATGCCAAATCACCAAAAATAAATATTTTATATGATTAGAAAAAAACCAAAACTATTGATAAAATCTAAAAGTTTTTGCAATTTTTTGTCTTACCCTTTTTTTTTTTTTTTTTCCTTCCTTCATCTTTCTATGGTCCAAATAGCCAAAACTTCACCAAAAGATATTTTATGAATACGATCAAACTTTAAGTTTAGAGGTAAAGTTTGGAAATGATACAATAGTACCCATTTTTTTTTTTTCCTTTTCTTCATCTTTCTATGGTCCAAATAGCCAAAATTTCACCAAAAGATATTTTATGAATACGATCAAACTTTAAGTTTAGAGGTAAAGTTTGGAAATGATACAATAGTACCCATTTTTTTTTTTTTCCTTTTCTTCATCTTTCTATGGTCCAAATAGCCAAAATTTCACCAAAAGATATTTTATGAATACGATCAAACTTTAAGTTTAGAGGTAAAGTTTGGAAATGATACAATAGTACCACTTAAGAATAGATGTAAGATTTCTATCAAATTGAACAATGGATCCCCAAAATCTATTTCCAACGAGATATATGTTTCTAGTCTTTATAAAAATCTATTGAGTATAGGGCAACTTTGAGTGAAAGAGTAGATATGTATATGTGAAGGCATCTATATTATTAATAATGATTAAAAATGACTAGTCGCAAAGGTAAAAATGATCTAAATGCTTGTGAAATGTGTGTTTTGAAAAAGAAGCACAAAAACCCTTTTGTTATAGGAAAATCATACCAAGAAGTCTCTTGAGTTGATTCTTTTTGGTTTATGTTCGGTGAAAGTTCCCTTAAATATAGATTGTATGTATTTTATTACATTTAATGATGATTTTAGTTTGGAGATTTGGGTTTATTTTTTAAAAATAAAAAGAAGATACACCACATTTTTCTTTAAGCTCATGGGAAACACAAAGTGGACATACCATTAAAATTTTGAGAATAGATAATGGTCTACATATATCATTTGTGAAATTTTTTGGAAAAAAAAAAAGAATATGATATTGAGCATCAAATGACTATAAGGTACAATCTGCAACAAAATAAAATTGTAGAGAGAAAAAAAAATCATGGACATAATGAGGTGTATGTTGCATTGAAAACAAATGCCTAAATTCTTTTCTATCGAAGCAATTTCTTGAGCAAGTTACATACCCCATCAGAAGCTTGGAGTCATGGGAACATTAGTCATCTAAGGGTGTTGGATTGCAGAATATATGCTCATATGATTGGCAGCTCAAGCTCAGGTTGTCGTTATGCCCTTGGAGACATCATCGCCTCAATCATGGAATGCAACGCATGGGACGATGCATTAGGACAAAAACTTGATGACATAGGTGAAAAATGAATTTTTATTGGTAATAATCAAGTGATAAAAGCTTATAATGAAAAATGACCATCAAATACTAGCATTGATCTTAAAGAGTAACATGAAGGAAAAAATATATGCAACTTAATATCCACCAATTGTGATTTCATGTCTTATAGGTCATCAAGGCACCCAAAGTATTAACGTGCATTACCTACATGTTTGCAAGATTATGTGGGTGGTGATGACAATGACCCAACATGTAAAGAATTGATCAAATTTGCTTTATTTGTAAACAATGATCTATTGAGTGATGAAGAAGTTGCTTAAGATGATTGTTGGTTTAAAGTTATGGATGAAAAATTCATGCATTTGACTAAAATAGTACATGTGAGTTAAGCAATCCCCTTAATTTTAAGAAACTAATTGATATCAAATAAGTGTACAAAATCAAGTATAAGTCAAGTGGAGAAGTTAATCACTTTAAGCCAAGATTAGTGGCAAATGGTATAAGCCAAATGGAGAAGTCGATCACTTTAAGGCAAGATAAGTGTTAAATGGTCATAAGTAAAAATCAAACACTGATTATTTTAAGGTATTTGTACATGTTGTCGAACTAATATTGTCCACATCATTATCTCTCTTGTTACATAAAACAATTGAAAAAATATTCAAATAGATGTAAGTCGACTTTTTTGAATAATGAAATAAGAGGTTGGTGTTAATTAACTTGTAGGATATGAGATAAAAGGGAAAGAAAAAAAAAGTATATTAGCTTTGAAAAAAAAATCCTAATATGGATTGGAAATGTGGAATTGGTACCAAGAATATGATATATAGGAATTGATACCCACTTTTTTTAAGAACGGATTTTAAAGATTTTAGAAGGACAAAGGAATGGCTTGGACTTGTCCCTAACCTGTCACCTAACGCATTTGATGAGAGCAACCGATTTAAGAAGATTTTATATTGATTGACATGGGTCACGCTATCATCGTGAATGAAAGTTAAATCTAAAGGATTGTTTGGTGAACACTTGTTGAAACTAGGTTGGCTGATGCTAAGGTGGGGTTCTGAGTTGGTGTGATCACGACACTCCAACAACTGGATCCGACGGTGATGAAAAGATGCCTCTCAGGCTCACATGACGATTGTGATGATAATGGACCGACAAGATAAGTAATAATTGTACACTGGGCCTACACTATATCCCTTCCCAAACCCAGGTTAGCATGTGATCCTCATGCATTCCAACGGGACTCTACCTCATTCGGTAAGACCGGGATCATGTGACACGTGTATAAAGTTACCGCAGTTGCGCTCAACCCACACTCCACGCATTCGCACAGTCTCCCTCACTCACTCGCCTACAAAAACAGCCTCTTCTACTTCTCCTTCTCTCACGGCTTCAGCGGTAAGGATCGACAGGGGTGTTTAGTGCTTACTGGATTTTTGAGCTTTAGGGGGAGAAAGCATGTCATCGGCGGTGAAGTTGCCATCTCAGGAAAGTCACGACGAGAGCAACGAATGGCTGGATTCGTTTCAGAAACCCGATCCTACGGCTGCGAATCTGTCACTTCCGACGGAGACTTTTCTCAAGGCAGCCATGTCTCTCAAGGACCAGGTAAGGCTAAAGTGGAGTGAAGTGTAGTGTTGCGGGGTGGGTGGGTGCAGGTTAACCGAAGGAAATGGTGTCATTGTTATGCCTGTGGCGTTTAGGTGGTAGAGGCGACGTGGAAAAGAGGTGGCGAAGGATGGAGAAAAGGCATAGACCCGACCGTACACACCGGCTTGCTGGGGACAGCGTTCGCCTGCTTGAGGTCGTATGAGTCAACCGGCAGGCAGCAAGACCTGCTATTGTGCGCTGAGATTGTTGACTCGTGTGCCGTGACCTCACGTGAGTTCACAAGGTCAGTGCTTTTAACCCTTTTGTCATTCCATGTTGAAGGGTGAAGCAAAAGACATATTAGCTAACAACACAATATGTAGAAATGATCCAGGCCGTTGATTTTGGAGATTATTGGAGTGACGATGACGCATTAGGTATTTGGGGATACTGAGACAGTGAGATTGTGTGACACATGAAGGACCTACTTCATATATTTGCCTTTATTCGTGGAGTGACACGTGGCATAATAGACTCCTCTTAATCGCCTAGTCTGAAAATTGAAAATATATAATGGATTAGGGCGACATTTTAATTTTAATTTTTGTCAGATTCTTTTCCCCACTTGACAACTTTAGATGTGTCAGGAGCGAGGACCACAAAATTAGCCTTTTATTTAGGACCACAAGATCATTTAAAATAAAATTTTCCATTCTACTGGTGTCTATTGAAAAAGTCCTTCAAAGATAAACTATTCCAAAGGAAATTCCCTGTTATTTAAGTAATTTTCAGTAGTTCTTGTTATCGTTATCCAAGATAGAATCTAGGTAGACATCTAGTAGTACATGATATACAGTGGTGAGCTGAAGTGACTTGTATTTTGTCTTGAGAAGGCAGTAAGCAGGATGTCGTTTTCTTGAATGATTCAGGCATGTGACGTTTTTATGCGGTAGCGGAGGAGTTTATGCGCTTGGGGCTGTGGTTGCTAACCATATTGGGGACTATCAAAGGCGGGACATGTATTTGGATCTCTTCCTTGAGGTACTAATATTATTATTGCCTAAATCTTATCTCATTGATTCGCTGTCACCAACCAAAAATGTAGCACAATAAAATGAAAATGGGAAGGTTTCCACCAAAAGATGCCCCACGAGGCCAAGGTTTGCCATGTGAATATGGCCATGACTCGTGGGCTTTTCCAGGGCTGGCCACTCCATATAATTTTCACAGTTCTTTTAGGAGAGAGGCTTTAATGCGCAACAAAGAATTTAGAGGCAAATAATAAATCATTTGGATGAGGAAAGAGTGAACAACAGAACAGCCCACGATTAATGGCATTAATTCTTGGCCACAAACTCCACGTGAGGAGAAAAGCTTTGTAGCTTCACTTTAGCATGCTGCTGCTTTTCAAAACAAGAAACACATCCATGTCTAGTGTGCAAGCAACAGACTAATAGTGTAGATACATGATGTATTTATCTTGGCTTGGAGTTCTTGTTCATGGCTCAATATCGATTTTAGACTTTTAGTGGCTTGCGAAATGGATACATGACCACCTCTTGTGAAAAAGGTGTTGTTTGAATTTCAAATGGGGAACCAAGTTGTTGCTTTTGAGACGTCCTAACCCCTTATCTTCTTTTGTGGAAAGGGTTGTCCCTATCCCTTTGGGATAACGTGGATACAGCTAAGCAGCCGGGTATTGGAAGTTTCTAGTGTTCATCCAGTATCCAACCTGAGGCAGGAAGGAGATATAGTGTTCTGTTTAACAACTAATTAAACATCTCCACTGCTCAAAGATATTAAGAAGCAGAGGTATACTAGGTTGTTGGCAAGTACAAATGCAAAAATTTTCTCACCATGAGTTTGGGAAAGTCTCACGTATTGACATAGGTTGGGGACCCGACTCATGCCCCAACATGACTGTTAGTAGATTCTCCATCGTGAGGTTGCTTATGACCTGGAAATGGGACATGATGGTGTTATGTAGCTAGGAATTGCCATTTATCAGTTTAGCCACTTCTCTGCTGCAATTCATCCAAAGCAAGGCATGTGATTGTTCTTAATTCTCTGTTGCTTTTATGACTCACAACATTGTATTGTTAGCCTTGCAAGTTTTTATCCCAAATTGGATATTTGGAAGCTTAGGCTCTCAATTTTTATTGGATTTAAGTTGAATTGGCAATCTGGACATAGAATAATCCCATTCTCTCTGTAATCATTTGTTTCCTTCTCTTATGTAAGTTCCGGTCTCCATTTTTTTGAGGGAAAAAAATCAAGGGAAGTTGGCTTGCTGTTTTGATCTATCAGTGTGTGCTGACCAAAAAATGCATGTATTATTATCATGTTGCAAGAGCAAGATCAGTTTTGGCCACTTTAATTTCATCAGCTAATGAAATTAGAATTTATATAAAAGCACTCTACCGTATCAATTTGTACTATTAGTTTTGCTTTTAGACAATTGTTGGTAGTTTCAAAAAAGAAAGGACCTTATCTAATGCCTATCTAATTGATCATGTAAAGGTGGCACAAGAGAGAGCCCTCCCTGTTGGTCCTGAGGAAGGTGGTTTTGGAATGTCATATGATCTTCTTTATGGGCGAGCTGGGTTTTTGTGGGCAGCTTTGTTTATAAACAAGCATCTCGGGGAGCAGACATTGCCCAATGACCTTATCATGCCTGTTGTCAATGCTGTGTTAGCCGGGGGCAGGGCGGGTGCATCTGATAATACAACATGCCCACTTATGTACAGATGGCATGGGACAAGGTATTGGGGTGCAGCTCATGGCCTAGCTGGAATCTTGCAGGTGCTCCTTCACTTCCCTCTATCTGAAGAGGACAGTGAAGATGTTAAGGGGACGTTAAGATATATGAGGAGTAATAGGTTTCCTCACAGTGGAAATTACCCCTCATTTGAAGGGAACCCAAGGGACAAACTGGTGCAGTGGTCTCACGGTGCAACTGGTGTGGCCATCACTCTGTGTAAAGCATCCCAGGTTAGTACCTCCAGATAATCAAGCTTAGGAAATGGTATTCAAAGCCCAGGGGAAGCAACTAAATGGGTATTACATTGTGACATACGTATATGCAGGAATGTTATAAGGATCCATCCTTGATACGAATTTCTCAAAAATTTAGAATTGTTTCCGCATGCCCTTTTTGTTAGCTTTGTGAATGTTTTCTTTGGGTTCATGTAAAAACATTAGTACATTGTATCTGATCAGTTCTACCTTATTAACCCAAAATCAAGAGGCTTGGAACTCCCATCCTCATGCATTGCTTTAAAACCTAGTACACAGCAGATGTATTTGCAGGCAAGAATAATTGGTGAAGGCTTTGATCATCTCCGTCACATGGATTTGACTTTTGGAGAAACCTACAGCAGGGATGTCCATCCCCGATGTAATCAATGAAAGTGAAATTTTGTTCTTTGGTTTGCAGGTGTTTTCAAGGGACAGGGAGTTCCGAGATGCAGCCATAGAGGCAGGGGAAGTTGTGTGGAAGAATGGACTGGTGAAGAAGGTGGGACTTTCGGATGGTGTGGCTGGGAATGCTTACGCATTCCTGTCCCTTTATCGTCTAACAGGGGAGCCTGTATATGAAGAAAGAGCAAAGGCATTTGCAAGTTTCTTGTATCATAATGCAGGGAAGCTTGTGACTGTTGGACATGCTGGTACCACTGAACATGCATACTCCCTTTTCCAAGGCCTTGCTGGAACGGCTTGCCTCTTGTTCGATCTGCTTAGCCCAGAAAATTCCAGATTCCCAGGGTATGAACTTTAGGCCAGAAAATGAAATGAGGGAAGTTGATCTGAAGTCTCCTTTATACTAGAAATACAACCTAACATGTACCTATATGTGCTCTTTAGAGAAGTGCTGTGATATCAAGCAGGAAAGGAATATGAAGAGGTGCCATCATCTGGTTCCCATCTTGATTTTCCTTACCAGATGTTGAGTAGCACATCACTTGTTACTATCGCAAAACGTGTATCTGAGTTTGACTATATTCTAATCCTTGCATATCTTGGTGTTCGAAGATTATGGATCCCTGGGAATAAATGTTCATACCTCGTACCCAACAGTGAAAATAATCATTTATGAAGCGACTAGCTTCAACCCTGAAACATGGGTAGAATGGGCAGTCCAAATGCCCAATGGTGGAGAACAGGAACCCTGAAAATGTCCAAAATTTAGACTTGAAGGCTTGAAATGGGCAGGAGATGGAGGTTGATAAGAGGAACCTAACATAATTCCTTTGGTAGTAAACTGTTTATGCTAATTTGGCGGTTGCTTTTGTTAATTCATAAGAAGTAGCGTAGCCTTTTATTATTTATATTCCACGCCATGATCTTGAAAATGAGCTACTGACCCAAATCAACATGTTGGAGCTGTAGAGGCCACTCAACCAGTCAACCCACAGCTCGGCCTAACCCATGCTCGAAAGTTGAAACTAAACTCATTTTACATTTGCCAACTGAAATGTGTTAGTGAGGTTGCCATTCTGCAGGCCAAAACAGACCTTTGGAGTGGAATGATTAATGCTCTCTTCCCTTCCTTGCAAGGAATACCTTCATCTATCCTCGCAGAAGGTAGGTCCATAGATGTAAAAAGGAAGGGTGGTGAGCTGCCTCACCACCGCATAGGCAGCTTTTTGGCATTATTGGATTTGGCCCGGCTGTATGTTTGCAAGATAAGCACATCTGTACAAACAATCTTGAATATCTGGCATACCAAATTGATTCAATTAGCCCATCAAATCACGTAACTGTTATATTAATCAAAGATGACACGATACGATTTGGTGGGGGCAGGGTCAAGAGTCCAGACATTGTGGAGTGTTTGCAGTGTCAGCATGTTTCTAATGCTTAAGAGCGCAGAAACCTAATGATCATCCCACCACCCACTAAGAAAGAAGAAGTCAAAAGCACAACATTGGGCTCCCATTTGAAATACGAAACTACTTTATGATTAATATTTAATCTTGTGAGGGAATCGATTCTCCTCTGAAAAGATCATTCACTGTTCTTAAGGTGACGTTAACTTAAATCGAGGGTGAAAATTAATGAAAATGAACGTCCAATGACTAATTTCGAGTCAACTCCGAATTATACCATGAAAATCACAAGGACAAAAGTGCATTAAATGCATGAAGCACCGCTGTTTCGTCGGTAAGTGTCGATTCCTTCCTACGAAAGAAACCTCAACCACTGGGGCCTACCTCCTTCAAATTGCCCACAGCGGCCAGCTCTCACTCCCCACTTCCTCCGCCCCCTTTTCCACCGTCCACGTCATTTCCTCCTCCTCCTTCCGTCACCTAATCCTCATGTCCTCGGAAATTGTTCATTTTTTGAACTGCACGACCGCCGCCCCTACTCCCTCGACTACCTACACCATGTACTCGCTGCACTGCCGCCACGTGAGGGGTTGTTCGGTAACTCAGCAGCACCAAACTGTCTGAACAGGTTACCTAAAAAGCCCCCGGTGGACACGCTGGGGTTAGGTACAGAGAGTGAACATGTCCTGAACACAAGTGTGTTGGGTGGTGGGGGCATGGAGTCGATCACAACTTGCAAAAATATGAGGCCTCCGGCATTGCGCCACGTGTAATTTCAGGTGTCGTTGTCCCTCTCTTGTACTGTTGCAGAACATGCCACTGTTTTCAAGGACTTTGGCTGGTCCATTATGCGATTAAATTATAAGGCCCTTTTGTTTTTTTGTTATTCTTAAAAAAAGATTTTTTCAGCTTTTTTCGTTTTCGTTTCCTTCAAAGCCATGGAGATGCTTGACACAGAGATGTAGAGAGACAGAAAGTAGGGGGGGAAGTATTGTATGTATTTGACTGTTCAATTGAGATTGGTGAAGCTATCAGCTAACCAGCAATGGAGCGTTATGAGATTTTGAAAGATATAGGGTCTGGAAACTTTGGTGTGGCCAAGCTTGTGAGGGATAAGTGGAGTGGTGAGCTCCATGCTGTCAAGTATATTGAGAGGGGGCAAAAGGTCTTGTTTTCATCTTCCTTTCTCAGCTCTCTTTGATTCTTTCTTCCCCCCCTCTTGTTCTTATCTAAGTGTTATTCACTCTTCATGATTTTAACTGGGTGTTGCTTGGTTCTTCGTATTGTCATCTGGCTTCTGTGTTTTCTATCTGGGTTTTGCTTTCTGGGATTGATTAGCCCTTTTTTTTTTCTTTTGCTGTTGCAGATTGATGAGCATGTACAGAGGGAGATTATGAATCACAGGTCCTTGAAGCATCCCAATATAGTTAGATTTAAGGAGGTATATAGCTGATTCTTTTTCCAGTTTTGATGGCCATTTTTGTTCTTTGGTTTTCTTCTTGACTAAGGGAATTATGTTGTGTTTTTTTTCCGGGTATGTTATTTCCCCAACTAAAAGGAAACTTCGGAAGGCCATGGTGTTAGTGTTATATATAAACTATGCTTGTATTGTTCCACTTGCTTTCAGGTTCCTGCTCTGCTCCGTTGCTCCTCCTATCTGTTATTTAGTATGTATTTGGGACTGGTTCAAGCATTGAAACCGTCTCATCTAGACAACCAGTTTGTCCCTTGATAGACAAAAATGTCCTCCATAAGTCCGTAAAAATCACTCATTTCTTTTTACAAAAAATATATGTAACAATTATGTGTTGATTTCTAATAGTAATCTGCACTTTCAGGATAAATTACTTCTGATAAAGCTTTGGTTCTGTGCTCTTTTTAAGATGAGTAAGGACTGTCAAGTGTCAAGAACCAGTATCTAATTCTCATTGTTTATGCAATGTATCATTCTCCACTTTGACTGCTAAGAATACAAGTGAAACATTATAATTTGGGATCTCAAGCAAACAATTCTAACTCCAAATGGTTTAAACTTTCTCATTTTCCATTCCCTTCTCTTGTGTCTTTCCAGAACTAACAGGGTAAAATCAAACATTGTCCTTTACACAATCACATAGTATGATTGGGAAGCTAAAAAAAATTAGGTGGATCAAATTGTGATCATCAAAGTACAACTCGAACACACTTTGATCTTGCAGGCTAGTAGAAAGTAGTATTAGATCCCTCCTTAAATGATTGGAGTTGGATTCCTCTGCTTATGGTCCTTATCAGTTCTTGCTTCTGCTGCAGGTTAGTTTATTAGAATTCTAAAAAGAGGGGATGTTTCTGTGTAGGTCCTGCTAACACCAACCCATCTGGCTATAGTCATGGAATATGCTGCTGGAGGAGAGCTTTTTGAGAGAATATGTAATGCCGGTAGATTCAGCGAGGATGAGGTGAGTTAGAACAGATAAATGATAATAAAAATCTTGCTCCAAGTGTGTGTGTATATATATATATATATACATATATGCATTTACATATGTCTTTATAGTTTCTTGGTGTATGGAGGGGGTTAAATTTTTGTTTGAAAGCAAACTCTATAATTGTATAGAAGAAGATTGTCCCCATAACACATTTCCATTTTTCTGCAAAAAATGTCGTTCCTGAGTAATGTAGGGATCGTTTGATTTGTTCAAGAATTTTTGCTAATATATTCTTTTTTTTTTTTTTTGCTTTCATTTTTCTTCTCTGTGCATTTCTATCAGGCTAGGTATTTTTTTCAACAACTGATATCAGGAGTCAGTTACTGCCACTCCATGGTACTAATTCCCGATTCATCTAAGTTGTATGATAGTTCATTTCTTTGTGAATAAATTTTATCCATGCATTTCTTGCTGAAAACAAATATCCTTTTGGCCCAGCAAATTTGCCACCGAGATCTGAAGCTGGAAAATACACTCTTAGATGGAAGCCCAGCACCACGTCTCAAAATTTGCGACTTTGGCTATTCCAAGGCAAGGGACCATCTGCTTATTTGGAAACCAATGCCATCCTGCTTAAACTGGTCACTGACTGTTCATCTTGTTTTGCAGTCATCTGTGTTGCACTCCCAACCAAAATCTACTGTGGGAACACCAGCCTACATTGCTCCAGAGGTATTATCAAGGAAAGAATACGATGGAAAGGTAATATTTGTTTCATTTTTTTCTCAAAATGGAAAAGAAAGAGAACAAAAAAAACTTTGGGGCTTAGTTTTGATGTCTAAAATAAACGGTCAATGTTTTTATCTCTTCCACCATTACAGATTGCAGATGTTTGGTCTTGTGGGGTTACCTTATATGTGATGCTTGTTGGTGCTTATCCATTTGAAGATCCTGATGATCCAAGAAATTTCAGGAAAACAATTGCGGTTAGTTATATATGGTACTGGTTTTAAATTACCTAATAGTTTTCTGCTTCATTTGTGGTTTCTGAGCAGTTGAGATGTTGATTGTTTGTGGCAGCGAATACTTAGTGTTCACTACTCTATTCCAGACTATGTCCGAGTTTCAATGGAGTGTAAACATCTTCTATCTCGAATATTTGTGGCAAACCCTGAAAAGGTGATAAACTAGTGAATCTTCCTTGAACTTGTCAGTCTTATTCAAAAAAAATTATAGTCTTTATTTGTGACGTATTTTCTATGTAGAGAATAACCATTCCAGAAATCCAAAATCATCCATGGTTCATAAGGAACTTGCCCATAGAATTCATGCAAGGAGGAGAAGCTAGCGCCCAAACTGATTATGTAAATGACCCATCCCAAAGTATTGATGATATAGTAAAGATAATACAAGAGGCGCGGATTGAGGGGCCTAAAGTTGGTGGGCATTTTTTTGGGGCCAGCATGGATTTGGATGACTTGGACGAAGATGCTGATCTAGATGATATAGAGGCGAGCGGTGATTTTGTTTGTGCATTGTGAGTGCAAGTTCATATCATGCAAGCCAATCCCCCTACGGAAAAGGCAGTTGTGGATAAGGTCTTCTTTTCAGGATTGGGGGAATCAAATGATCCTGTTCAAAGGGTGGTGCCTAGAATGTAGTTTAGATGGAAGCTGGTCAGTTTAGTCTGTGTGTGAAGGGGCATTGGGATTATATATGCTCTTCTTCTTTCTGTTCTTGTGATTGTAAAATTAGTAGTTATGTATTTCTTCCTCTTATCAAGCTCTCCTAACCATAGTCTTCTGCCTCATTTTCTTCTGAAGGTGGGGCAATATACTACAAATAGAATGATGTGGGGTGCTGTATGCTTGTTTATAACACCATGGATTGGACAAACCTCTCTGGTCTCATGTCATGTCATTCATTAGATGAATTAACTAAGTAGGATAAAGAAGCTGGGTGTGATTCTATCGGTTAGGAATGCAACAATGCTACTATGGAAAAATGATGGTTGGAAATGACCCTAGAATGAGGGTGTAAAGTCTTAGGATAGACGAGGCCCAAGATGGGTGTGTTATGTGGGATGAGAAAAAGACATAAATCATTTAAAACTTTCAAATGTTATCCATTAGAAGACTCTCCTAGGTGTGCGGTAGATTGGGAGACGACCATATAATATCAATTGGTTCAAAAGTCTCAATTGAAAAACATATCCTTCTAGAGATTCATGGCTAAATTAATTATTGGTCTTATCTTAACGCCATTTTATATAGTTTTTGTCAATGTATTCTAGATCCTCAAGTTGGACCATATCCTTCATGATGGAGATTTCAATGGTAGATGATCTAAAATTCAATCACACTTGTGGTTAACAGCAAATTTCTCATTAAACAATTAGTGCTTATGGAATCCATCCAAGGAGGACAAAAAAAACATAAGAACCTCAAAATCTACTGTTCAAGGGCCATGGATAATGATGTGGACTTGAATGGTACCTAAGCTTCAATCAATGAACATGCTACATGTAAGTCAACATGTATAACACTTGGTACGAGAGTATCATATTCCATGTTCAATCTATGAAAACGACTATTCAAAATAGACGACTTTTATTGCATGACTTATTATGAGTCAATATCCTCAGAACTTAATATGTTCGAGATATGTTTATTTTATTAATTTATTTATTTTGGTAATTTATTAAATTATAATGTGTAAGTATGTAAGAGAAAGTATCAATGCGCATGATATATATTATGAACCACAAATTCACAAATTAAATCTAAAATAAAATCAGATCGGCACAATATTTGAGTATAAGTACAAGGTTAGATTTAAGAAATTTGGTTATTTGATATTTAATATTCGAATAAAAATAAAAATAAATACCTTTATCAATAATTTTGATAATTTTTTATTTGATAAAAAAAATTATGAGAAGAAGTGCTTACTAAATGATTAATTATAAATCACTTTAATGATTTCATATTTTTACTTAACATAATGTAAGTAAGAAAATACCCGTAAAGTGAATTTAAATTATTTGATTTTGATATTTATTTAAATCATTGTTAGATGGATCCTAAGTTGAATTTATGAAAGTCTCATTTCAATTAACCATGATTAAAAAATTTTGTGAGAGGTGAGAGAGATATAGGGATAATTGTGTGTTTGGACCTGAATAAAAAAAAATAAGATTTGATCCATAAAAGTTATATAATTGATGGAAATGATATAAAATGTGAAAAAACCAATATACCCTTCAAAACTATTTTAAGTATTTTTCATCACAATGTTTGATAAATTTTTTTATCTTAGTTTTTTTAATAATTATTTTGAAAATTTATTATTTTTAGAAAACTATTTTTTTTTTAAATATATCATTTAAAAAAAATTAATTTTGACATTTTGTTATTTTTTACATACATAATTTTAAATATATATATTTTTCAAAATGTTTGATTTTTACATAATAATAATAATAATTTATTTATTTATTTTGGAAAAATGTGTATTTTTTTTCCAAATCACTAAATTAAATTAAATTTTATTGAGATTTACAAAAGGAATAAAATTTAAATAAATGTTTTTTTTTCATAGTCAATAAATGTCATTTTTGAAAAGATAAAAAATTCATATAATTTTTCTCAATTTTCACACTTTCTTTATGTCTTGAGCTTAAATGGTAAACTTATATGAATCAAATCTTAATTTTTGAGTCCAATTAAATCCAAAATATAATTATCTCTATTAAAAACGATGCAAGCTATTTTTATGTAAAGCAAGATTACTGAGATCAAATGACAAAGTGAACATAATTGATTGTATGGTAGAGATTAAAGTCGTGAAAACACTTATTTCTTATATCAAAACATTAAGAGTTCGTTTAGTAACTTTAGAATGCGTTTTTAATATTTATAAAATTATTATTGAATACATTGTAATGGTATATAGTATTTGCTAACTTAAAAAAAAGGAAAACAAAAAAGAAATTTACCGATATATCGCCACGTGTACGGTACCCACAAAACTCCTAGGACGAGTACCCAGTCCTCTACAATACACCCCGGACTCGTATAAAAAAAAGGCCAAAACCCTAGTTCCGCGCGAGAAACCCTAGGGTGCTACCGTTTCTTGAACCCTCGGCATCTTCACTGCCTCCTCTGTCGATCGAAGATGAAGGTTAGATGAATCATACCTTATGTCATTATGAAAACCTACCTCTTATCTTTTATAATTAATTAATTATTTATCTGTGCTTTTTCTGGGCTTGCAGTTCAATATTGCGAATCCTACGACAGGGTGTCAGAAAAAGCTCGAAATCGACGACGACCAGAAACTGTAAGAAATTTCTTTGAATTTGATTTTATTCAGTTGTTGGCATTAAATATATTTTCGTGTTATTATCTCTTGTTTAAAATTTGTAATGTACGTTATTATCTTTGAATGAGAACAAATTTTCCAGAACTGTAGATCCAGTGAGTAGCAAATTTGTAATGTACGCTATGTGTGATCCGATTCTTTCGTTTTGAGACTATAATTTTGAAACTATCATTTAATGGGACTGAATCTGCTTGATTTTTGCCTGCCACTTGTTAAAAGTTTAGTAGCCCCATCTCCAATTATTTGTTAAATTTTAGAAAGTCTTGCTTCTGGAGCTTGTCGTGTGACATTACGGAAACACATACCCTTTTTAGGGTAAATTATAGAAAATTAATCTCCAAGTTCTAAGAAGTTAGCCACATTTGTACTTCTTTTTAAGGAAACATTGTCTGATAAAGTGGATTATAATATTGTGCACCTGATGAAGTGTTGCTCTATAGTGTTGATGTTGTTTGATTTCCTCTGTGCTTTTATAAAATTTGAATTACAATTCACTTCTATTTTACTGTTTTAGCTATATGTCTCCTAAAATCTTTATAGAATCCGGAGACTGGAGCAGTTATTTCGAAGTATGGAGTAGAAATCTGCATTTTTGTTTATGGCAATTAGTGCTTAGTTGGTTGTAGTGTTCCTTTTTTTTTGGTTTTCTTTTTATGAATGACAGTGTTTGGGATGATGTAAATGCATATTTTCTATCTGTATATTGATTAATGGAAATTTTTTGGGTGGTAAATTAGAAATAAGGAAAATGATCCAAATGTGTTAAAGTAACCTCAATTCAGATTTTTTATTCATAATGGGAAATGGGAAATTTTTTCTTAGATAAGTGGGGAGTTCTTTTCTATTTTCTACTGTTTGGTTGTTAGGAAAATGTAGGAAGAGGGAAAAAAAATTATGCATTTGAACTTAGTGGACGTGGATCTTTTTCTTCCAAGTAGGCGACTTAACAATTAGATTGGAAAACAATGAGTGTGTCTGGGAACTAGTCTTGAATTTTATTTTTTCTGTTTTTCAGAACAGAAATCATTTTTCTAACTAAAAAACTGTCAATTTTTTTATTGAAAATAGTTTTTTGAGAATTTGTTATGAAAGCAAGTTGCTTTTTAGAACAATTTTGAAATGTTTTCAGGAGCTTTTTGTTGTTTATATTGAGAAATAATTGAAAACGTGGAGAATAATTTGAAAACTTTTGTGCATAGTGTGGACTCTCCATTTTGCCCTCTTAGCACATACTATCATTTGGTTGTTTTCCCTCATCCCTGTTCCTTTGTTATACATTTAGTGTCTTTTTTTGAGTTTTTTTATTAAGTCTCTATCGGTGGTCCACTGTAATTCACTTGATTACTGTCTTTGTACTTCTTTTGGAGACATTTTGGAGGGTTTTTAGGGATCCCTAGTGTGATTGCCTAGTAACCTCTGATTTTAGTTTAGAATTTTGTTTGATTTTTGTTGATTTTTAGTGCATTTAGGTTTTACTTTGTTTTTCTATTGCATGATTTTTAGGTTAGATGAGCTTTGACTTGTTGTTTGATTTTTTTTAGTGTGTGATCGATTTTGATTTTGAGTGCACAATTGATTTTTGATATTTTAGTGCATGCCCGATTTTTAGTGTGATTGATTTTGATTTTAAGTGCATGATTGGTCTTTTGATTTTTTATTTTTTATTTTTGCATGTGATTGATTTTAATTTTTGAACTGCATGTGATTGTCTTTGATTTTTTATTTTTGTATGTGGATGATTTTTTATTTGTGTGAGATTGATACTTTGATTTTTTTTTTCTTTGCATGTGATTGATTTAATTTTTGAATTGCATATGATTGTTTTTTATTTTTGATTTTTTTTTAAATTTTGCATGTGGTTGACTTTGATTTTTATTTTTTATTTTGCATGAAATTGATATTTTGATTTTTTTATTAGCATGAGATTGACTTTAATTTATTTTTTAATCTGTGATTTGCATTTTTATCATTAGTGTATGAATCCTTTTTTTTAATGAGAGGTCATGTGAGCATGAGCAGGTGAGAGTTTGGGATTCACTTAAAAGAAAATTCTAGGATTGGTCTCTTGCATGTGGGATTTTTCTAAAAGGGGCATTTTTGAGAAAAGGGAGAGGTCTTCATGTTTTTGGTGAGGGGAAGAATTCTCTTGAAGGGATTTTAAATTTTTGAAGTAAGATTGAGGGGGGAAAATTAGAAGATTCTAGAGAAGAATATAAAAAGGAGAAATGAAATTTGGAGTGGAGACTTTTGGGACTTTTTGGAAATTTTTTGGAGGTGAGAACTTTGAGAGAAAAGTTTTGAGGAAGAATCTTTGTAGAACATAGAGAGAAGAAAATTTGGGAGGGAACCTTGGGAGAGCTGTTATGTTCATGGACTTGACCACTTTGAGAGAAGAGGATTGGAGTTATGGAGTAGGGGTAGTCGTGAGATTGTGTAATTGAAAAAAAAGGTTAGTGAATTCTTTCGTTTCTTGTTGAAATTTTTAAATCAATAGAATGTAAATATATGGGTTGTTGTGTGAGAGTTTTTAATGACATATTTGCTTTTGATTTTTTTAAGTTAATGAAATGAATGCATGGCCGGTTATGGAATGGTGAGTTAGTGGTTCTTGTTTGAATTTTTGAATCAAATGAATGGATTGAATACATAGCTGACCATGAATGTTTGATGTTAGTAGCATGTTGTTTTTGAATTAAAAAATTCAAAGTGAGATTGAGAATATGTAGTCGGTCATGGATGTTTGATGTTACTGGCTTGTTTTTGTTGGATTAAAAATTAAAATGGCATGTGAGATAATATGACCATAGCGTTAATGAACTTAAGATCAAACAAATGAAAATTAAAATCAATATAGCGGTATAATGGCTATGTTAGTGATCTTTGTCACTTTAAATTTTAAAAATCAATAAACAAAGGCTAATAACATCATCCATTGCATGATTCTCATATGCATTTGATTAATTTTAAAATTCAAAGTCATAAAGATCACTAACATAACTATTACACGACTACATTAATTTTAATTTTCATTTGTTTGATTTTAAATTCACAACAATACAAGTCATTAACACTATGACCGTATTATCTCACATACAAATTTAATTATTAATTCAATAAAAACAAGTCACTAACATCAAACATCCATGGTTGACTATGTATTCTCAATCTCACTTTGAATTTTTTAATTCAAAAACATGCCACATCAGACATCCATGGTTGGCTATGTATTCAATCCATTCATTTGATTTAAAAATTCAAACAAGAACCATCCAATCACCATTTCATAATTGGCCATGCATTCATTTCATTAATTTAAAAAAATCATAAGCAAAGATGCCATTTAAAACTCTCACACAGCAGACCATACATTTACATTCGATTGATTTAAAAATTTCAACAACAAACGAAAGCATTTACTAACCTTTTTTCCCATTGCACAACCTCACACGGTTGCACCTTCTCCATAGCTTTAATCCTCTTCTCTCAAAGTGGCTGGATCCATGAACATAATAGCCCTCTTGAGGTTCCCTCTCAAATTTTCTTCTCTCAATGTTCTCCAAAGATTCTTCCTCAAAACTTCTCTCAAAGTCCTCCCAAAATTTTTCTTATTTTTACCCATAAAGTATCATCTTGTACTTTACAGAGGATCAGCTTTTCTTATTTTTGAGTGTTGTCATGCAGGCGAGCATTTTTTGACAAGAGGATCTCACAGGAGGTCAGTGGAGATGCACTGGGTGAGGTATGATTTTGTTACTATTCTTCTTAGGATAACTTGCCCTTTGTTAGGAATGATTTATTGATGTATCTTAAGCGTGTTTGACAGGAGTTCAAGGGTTATGTATTCAAAATAATGGGAGGCTGTGACAAGCAAGGTTTTCCAATGAAGCAGGGAGTACTGACCCCAGGCCGAGTCCAACTTCTGCTTCACAGAGGTTGGTAGACTGGTCTACTACTTTGTGCATATTTAGATGTGAAACAATTAAATGCAGTTTTTATATATTGTTTTGGAGTTTATTTGGGCATTTTCTCCTGTTAGCATTGTGGTTAATTTGTCTCATTCTGCATTTGCTCGATGCTTGATGAAACTAATACGAATTGGCATTTTGCTTGAACAGGCACCCCTTGCTTCCGTGGATATGGAAGACGTAATGGAGAGCGAAGGAGGAAGGCTGTTCGTGGATGCATTGTTAGCCAGGACCTCTCAGTTTTGAACTTGGTTATCGTGAAGAAGGGTGAGGGTGAACTTCCCGGACTGACTGATGTTGAGAAGCCAAGAATGAGAGGTCCAAAGAGGGCCTCAAAGATTCGAAAGCTTTTTAACCTCTCGAAGGAGGATGATGTTCGGAAGTATGTGAACACTTATCGCCGAACTTTTACTACTAAATCTGGTTGGTGTTCTAATTTCTTTTTTGATGGGAAATATGATATGTTTACTGACATTATTTACTAAAGATGTATGATTGGTCTTATCTGTGTGCCTGGCAGGTAAGAAGTGCAGTAAAGCTCCCAAAATACAGAGGCTGGTGACTCCCTTGACTTTGCAAAGGAAGCGGGCAAGAATTGCAGAGAAGAAAAAGAGAATTGCAAAAGCCAAGTCAGAGGCAGCTGAGTACCAAAAGCTTCTTGCAACCAGGTTGAAGGAGCAGCGTGAAAGACGTAGTGAGAGTTTAGCAAAGAAGAGATCCCGACTATCTGCTGCCTCAAAGCCATCTATTGTAGCTTAGATGTTGGGGTAATACTTGGTAAATGTCATTGCTGGATATCACAGTGAAGGTAAATTTTGACTAATATTTCAAGTGCCCAATTGGAGTAATGCATGTTATAACATTGTGCTTCTTGAGGATTTGAGATTTTGTTTTCTGCCTTTTTCTACACTGGGATATGGATTAGTTTCTTCCCTTGATATCTTCAGTTTAAATTATCAATAGAGATCTATGGCTGGATTTTTTTCCCTTTCTATCTCATTTGGAACTGACCTGAGTTTTCATGACTTCTGTCTTTGTTCAACATCTAAGTAACTTACAACTAGTTATAGCGGGTTGAAGTTGTCAATTCTGCCCCTGTTGTATGCGTTAATGATCATAGGTTACGTTTTTGGTAACAAAGTAGGAATTACTTCTCTCTATTCACTTTAAGATCTTTTTCCTGTGGATTTGTAGCATTCATATTTGGCATTAGTGTTCAACCATATGGGAATGCTTCTTTACTAGGTGTTGACTATAGGTTTTGGATTGGTAATGTTAGTTATGCTATTCTTCTCACCAATTTTACCTTTTTTTTTTACCACCTACTTTACATTGAATGCATATGCTAATGACTTTCTGACGTATCTAATCTTCACTTATTATGCTATGTAAGCATGTGGTAAAGATAATGGGGAAAATAGTATTACTAGCTTTATATTTATAGGTTTTGAAAAATTTCTTGGAAATAATTGTTGCTTTTAGGGGTTCAAGTTCCAGGAATGGCTGGATATGCGTCAAAAAGGAAGGACCGTGGAGACAAAAGACTCTGGAGATAGTGACGGTAGGTATCGAATTGATTGTCGGTAGCAATGGCACGGAATATGGGGGTGATTGGCTGGTTGGTTGGTGGGCGGGTTCCTTCTCTATAAGGTTCTATAAGGTTCTTTAGTTGGCCTGAATCATTATGGTTCATTAGTTGATTAGATCTAGCACCCTTGTTTTACGATCTTGGCAATTAGATGTGGGAATGCCAAAAACTTCAAACTCAATGATAGTTTTATATATTTAGAAATAACATTTTGTCACCCGCGTTAGCAGGTAAAATCAAACAGATGACATCTAGATATAACATCATCTTATACACAATCTCTACCTGTGATTTCTAATTTTTCTGGAACAATGGCTTTGATGTTTGCCGGTGGGATACATTCATCAAGCAAAGTGCAAATTGGCAAAAAGGAATCTCCTTATGCAAAAACACATACTCAACAAATTTTCCTCAGTGTTTCTATAATTACTTGTTGATAAAAACTAAAAATCCATTTAAGTCGAAAGTGGGGCTGGTAGAAGCGATTGCCTTCCGCCCTATTTTAGTCGGTGACCTTGCACCTATTCTCAAGAGCAACGGTAGCTGTGGATGAATTCACCCAGTATCGTCGAAACACGACAAAGTAGTTCACGTTAGTGCTTGTAGAATGAAAGCATCTTCATAATCACTTTTGACTTTCCAAAGGGATTAAAGATTACGCCAACAATTTGAACCGATGCGTTTTATTAGATGCTTACCCAAGTTGTCCTTTCAAATAGTTTACTGTTGATCCTGGTTGCAGTTATTCTTCTTTCAAAGTGAGAAAAGGACGATGTTAAATCCAACTTTTTAATTTTAGAAAAATTTCCCCTTCTCTTTGTTGCTTTATTTGTATGGCTCTGGAAAGATCAGGGTTTTTTTTTTAATTCTCGATAAGCAAATTAGAATTTGGGTAAGCTGCATCAATCGGTTTTCTAAAGAAAATTTTACTGAACAAAATATACACATTCTAAAGAATAGAATCAGTCCTATCTCCATGGGACGATAGAGTATAACCAATCCTTTTCGGGGTAGTTTTATTGAATCAGTGGACCACTTGAGGAAAATCAAGTGGGTGCGTGTGAAGACTTTAACATTAGGCCATTGTACTCCCGACAAAATAAATAAAATGACATAGTCAAACACTGCATAGAGCTTCACTACTCATTTACCTTCTGATTGGTTGCCAAAAAATGCTAATCCAAACTAAGGCAAACCAAGATTCAAACCAAGATTTTATGGATTGAGAAACCAAAAGTCCTTAAGGCTTGGACCCAAGTTCGAATCCTGGGAAGGCCACTCTGGGCGCCGCGCAGGCTCTTCAGCCTAGGCACTAGGGCCAAATAAACAAATGACATCCCAACACCTCCCTCTTTAAAAAAAAAAAATTGTTTAAAAAATTTAAGTTAGAGAAACCATTGGCTAAGTGAGTAAAAGTTCATCTTAGCCCAAATGTTCTCTTCAGTAAGTTTTGATGATAATAAAATATGATTAAGTGGATTAATAAATTTAAATCAAATAAAGTTTTAAGTTTTAACGTGAAAACAAAAAGAAAGCTTAAGTTTACTTAAAAGAGGTTGAAAAAGCTTGAAGATTTCAATATTTGAAGAGTAATCAAGTTTAGGATAAATTTGTAAGATGAATCTTTTAAGTACACTTAGAATTAAAGGTTTTTTTTTTTTTTTTTTTTTCATGTATTCATTCCTACTTAGTTTTCATAAAAATGAGCTTAACCGTTTATAAATTGTTTAAAATTGAGTTAATCTTCAAAAACTTTAGGCAAAACTATTTCAAATTGACATACAAAGGTTCATAAATAAGTTATAAAAAGCTTTAGATCGAAAAATGGAAGCTTTTGCAGCAAGGCCCTCCCAAAACTACTTCAACTAGTTGGAAATCAATTCAATTGGTTGGTCTTTCTCGATTGAGGATTGATTAAGGCAACAAAATGCTTTCTCTCTCTTCTAGGACCTTTGTATTCTCGATGGAAGCATTGCCTTTCTCGGTTGAGCACCAATCGAGGTCAATTAAGGGTTAATCAAAGCCTAGAAAAGACCAATGATCATTGCAATTTATTAAATATCCAACGGTTACTCAACCAGTTGAATCAAAGCTCGACTGGTTGAGACTTATTTATGCAGAAAAAGATGTTTGAGGTTGGTTTAATTACAAGAGAACAATTGCATTGAATTGTTTATCTACTATTTTCTCTCTTTCAAAGCTCTCAAACCCAAGTGCATTGAATTCTTCACTTGCAAATCTTTTAGTGCACCTATTTGTTTTCATCCCAACTTTCATCATATTGAGTCATTATTGAGTTAGGTTGAGCGTGATTAAACATATCCTATTTGTGAAAGATTGAATGTTTAGAGTTTTAAGTTAGTATTGAGCTTGAAGGGATTTTTAGAACCCATTGGAGCGATTGAATCTAATTGTACAAGTTGCAAGTTTGGTTTGAAGCATTAGTTAGTAGAGCTCTCACTTGAAATGGAGATTGAAGAAAGTGGACATCAGCAAGCTGAACTATCATAAAATGAATTTGCAATGCTTTTTCCCTCTCTATTTACATTTATTACATCAATTGTTGGTTAATTTAAATAGTTTTCAAAAAAGTTCTTATTCACCCAATTCCCACCCTCCCCGATTGGGCACTTTCCCAATTTAGTCTTGTCTTACAGTTGAGAATGACAAATGAGAAAGATAAGAATTACAAATAAGAAAAAACGAGAAATAAGTTTAAAACTTTAAGAGCATAATTCTAATATAATTGAGATTGTGTTTGAAGGTATTTAATTTCGAGATTGTGTTTGAAGGTATTTACTTGCAAAAATACTTACATTAAAGGTGTTTTCTAAAAGAAAAACACTTATCAAGTTTTTTTCATGAAATGTTATTAGTAATTTTTTAACTTTTTAAATTTCATCATTCTATTTTTCATTAAAAATTCTTGTTATATTTGATATGTTTTCTAAAAGTATTATTAAATAAACTCGTAGGTGTATTTAGTTGTATTCTATTCAAAGTGTTTTAATTAAAAGTATTATGAGTGATTTTTTAATTTTATAGAAGTATTTTTTAAATTTTGTTAATATTTAATAGTATGTTTGATAATGATTTTAAAAAATGTTTTTAATAATTCAAACACTTGAATGATAAAAACTTTTAATTATTAAAAATATTATAAACACTTTTTAAAATTACTGTGAATCGAGTTCCAAATTATTTTTTTAAAATACTTTTTTATACTAAAAGTATTTTTTAAAAACATCAGGTTCTTTCCCTTTCCATCAAGTGGTGCCCCTTAAATAACAAATATAAGAGATAAGTTCAATAGGATTTGGTTCTCATCCTTCGTTGTTTTCAAATTGGAGACGGAATAGTGTGTATCACAGGCCGATGTAAACATCAAACGAAAACCGAACCAATTAGGTCCGCCTGTCGGTTCATGAGCTTCTACGAAGAACAGTCGCAAGAGGTATAAATCCTGAAAATTAGCATTTGCCTTTTGTACTTTTTAAAGCGGAAAATTACTGCCTTTGTCTGGAGGGAGGCAGTGGACCATGATGAAGCATGCTTTCCTTGTCATGGGCCACCATCATTTATTTAGCATTGTTGTACCCTCTCTCTCGTTTTCAAATGTCAAAAGAGACGATCAGCTTTCCCCTTTGAATCATTAGAAATTCGTGCAGCATCCAGCTTGCTCCCCATGATCCCCCCCACCCCACCTTTGAAAGCATGCCACCATATGCAATGCAACTATCCTGTATACTCATATTATAAGGGGTTGTGCATTGCCCTACTTCGTCAGTAGGACCAATGTCCTCTTCTCCCCTCTGGGCTCAATCCTCACATCTCACAACCTACACACCCCTTACATGCATTATATGGCTGTCCTGTTTCCATGAAAATATATGTTTTCACACTTTTTTCTGTATCAGTGGACTGTTATTCTAGAAAGGAAAACACTCTAGGGGCATGAATTGGGGGGTAGACCTTGAAGATGAATGGTGGGAAGAAAACAATGGAATCATTCGAGAATATAATGCAATAGAGATTACCTTATATCCAAATCATATAGAAAAGTGACAGCAGCCTCCTCACTGATTAATCTATGGCTCGCATACAATCATTTTTCAGGCATTTAGAGCATGGGAAATCTCTAATCTTATTGTGTCAACTTATCCATCTAAGTTCTCTAATGCCACTACCCACTAGTAAACTACTTTTTATTCCACTTAAGATTCCAGGAGTGTGTCGACTGACCGGCTGTTAACCATTCTACAGTTTCTTCTGATCTCTCCTGGCCGCCCAGACTGCAAGTCTCCCATCTTTATCATCGCCTTGGCAAAATCCTTGAAAAATTTAATTTGGTCATTACTATAAACCTGCACAAATTTTCTGGTCCGCGGATAGGTGAATAGTGTCTCATCTGAATTCAAGAACCCTCTCCCTGAAACCAAGTCCTTGAAGTATTGGTTATCAAATATTTCGGGTGTTGCATCGAGGTCTCCTGTCACGTTCTGGTCTACGTTGAGCGGGCAAAGCTTGTTCAGCCTGTTTCTATACTTCGGTTCGATGGCAGGGTCAGGGCGGCCCGTACCTGATTGGTTATAGAGTCGAAACATGATGGAAAAGCACCTGCCCTGTCCGATGGAGTGTGAACCAGAAAGGGCTACAAGATCCTTGACAGATAGATTGAATTGGTTGAAGAGATCTACGAGGAAACTAGCGTTCGATCTTGGGCTTGGCATGATGTTGTTCGAGTCTTCTTGGCTCGCCGTTAAGCTGTCTTTTCTTCCTAGCTTCACTTCCCAGTCGGGTCCTCCGCTCTGTTTACAACAAAATCATTTTATGAGATTGCTTATAATAACTTCAGGCCAATTGCCAAAGGCTTAATAGAAATTATAGCCTATATATCATTTTGCAAAACGGCTTTTCCCTCATTCTAACTCAGTAACTGCTCACCTGCTCCTGTCTAGTACCCTTCACAGACATGAAAAAGGTTAGCAATTACCATGACCGAAGGCATGGATTGGTACTTGGGGGCTTTGAAAGTAAGGACCTTTTTGGGAATACATCTTATGCCCATGTCTCAGTTCCTAGAGCTTCAATTAATTCACTCTGCCCCATGGCAAGTTCTTGTATAAAGGAGATGAAAATAGCAGGATTAAGTCAAGAGGTTTACCAGTGCCACCGCATCTCTAGAGGCCATGATTATGATATCTGCGCAAGAAACCGTCTCTGGACATGACTTCTCCAATGCTTCCTTCACTTGGTCGATAACTTCGAAGGATCTTAACGAGTTTATATTCGATAAAGCCAGCTTTTCCCCTAACATGTTTGGTGTATCATCTAGTAACAAAGAAGCATCACACCCCTGAAAAGATCATCAAAATCACCCATATCAGGTTAGAAGATTTGAGAAAAGAAAAATTAAGTTCTGGTTTGTAGAATTACATTAACAAAGCAGTCATGGAATTGTAGTCGCATGACCGATGCCCCACTCCTGGGTTCTTTAATCATGGCCTTCTTCATCACTTCCCTCACTATTAACTCTGCTTCGGGGCAAGATTCAGAGTAGAACCCAGGCCGGAGATGGGCTGCAGTGGCGGTTGCTATGTTGAGGATGCAGAGAAGAACGAGAAGAGACATTTTCTGGGTACTAGTAATGGATATGAAATGGTCTAATGCAGCGTGCTCGATGGGGTTTTTTTTTATCTGGTTTTGGATATATGTAAGGGAAGGGCAGAGGAAGAGAATCGTTTTTTTTCCATGGGTGTCAGCAAATTACAGGGTTTTGTTGGGGCATTTGGAGGCAACAGACGCCAATTGGCTCCAAGTGTGAGTGATTTAGTAAGGTATAGGTCATGTCTGTGGAGTTTGTTAGTGATGATCCACTGCGCCAACCTTTGCGACACCCACGATGCTCTGAAATCATTTCCTCATATCACCCGCTGTTGCTCTCCCTATATTTTCAATCCATCGGTCCCACTATCCCTACATGAATTAGGATCACAGCGTGGATGACACCCCCCATCTGCGTGAGTAGGTTCTAAGGGATAAGAAGACATAATGAAAAGGGGTTTAAAAGATAAAGATAAGAAGATGCCCATGTTTCTACTTTCTCTTAATTTTGAAATATTGAATGTTCCCTAGTTAGCGGTTTTCACATATGATGTACATTTTTTGTTTTTTCCTCCACTCAATTGTCCCAACTTTGATGTTAAAATGGTAACATGGTGATAAGGTTTTATGTGAGATGGGGTCAAATACTAACAAATAGTCTCACCAACCCTGGTGGTCCAGTTATCGTAACAAATTAGAACATACCACAAAAATGCCCTGGTTGATTTTTTTCTTAGAGGCAAAATATCAATGCGCGTTTAAGTCAAATGGGTTGTTTGTGAGAAAAGGAAAAGGAGATCACGTATACAAATGTTGGAGGAGCAGATATAGGTCGGTCTCCAATCAGCATGTGACGCATTCTACTTTTTTTCTTACAGAACTGGAGACCATGAAGCCTCATGGTTCAAAGCTGGGTTGTTGTGCAGGTTGACATATGATTGAATATGTGGCAGAGGAAGCTTCCCCGTACGCAGGCTTGCCCCAAGTTGAGAAGCAACACCTACGGATTTTGACGCTCAAATTGGTCGTTGAAACTTCAAATAAACAGCCAAAAGGCTTTGGCGGATCGTTTTCTTGGGGAGAAAAATGTGGTTTGAGGGGCTCGGATTCCCTTATCCTGAGGTGAATGGGTTACACATGTCAAGCATCCAATGGTTAAATACAAAATTGACCCACTTGTGGTTGTGAGGAAAAGCTCCATGATACTCACGTCTAATCCCTAACAGCATAGGTCCTTTTCCAAAGTATGCTCTTTATCTGATCTTAGATGCTAATTTTGGGTGGCATCAGAAGATGCACGGCCTGGTAAGTCGATGCTTGGGCCGGACTTAGATCAAGACGCAGCTGTATCCATCCAAGACAGGCGACGGATGCATATGCAATTCCTCCCCATTTAACGGAGCCTCCAGCGTTTGAGGGAGAGGACTTCATCCAAATATGGCCATCATGGTCATGTCACAAAAATTCCTTGCCACAAGTGTTTTTTTCCTTATAATAGTGCTAAGACTCGACCCACAATCACATCAGTGCAAACCCGCACACAACTAGCACAAGCAACATTAGGTAGTACAAAGAACGTATGGGAAGTCACTTTTCAACTTGTATTATTGCTCACAAAACAGATCGAGGCTTACAAACCAAACATCAACTTATGCTGAGACTCTTTGCCAAATACGTGATAGAATAGGATATTTATAGGCAACCAATTACCCTCATTAACTATCCACGTTTAGGAGACTCGACCCTTGCTTTGCCATCGGTCTTGGCAGTTTCTTCACGCTTCTAGCTAGCTTCTTCTCATGTGTCTCATATCCTTTTGTCTTGGTTCAGGTGGTGCAAGTACTAGCCTATGCACCTCTTCATGCACAACACCATGTTACCCACGGATAGGAAACCATCTGTCCATGCAATAACCAGTCACCCTCATATCTGTTGATAAGTGAGGCCACTTCGTCATGCATTAGGCCCTTTGATAACTGCTCACACATGTCAGCCACGAGCCATGCTTCATGCCTCGATCAATTAATGCACGTGCCTTGCGTGCCCACATGCCCTGGCCTTCCATGCTTGTCCCTTTCGTTACGTGCTATAGGGTTTTCTGACCTTGGTGTTGCCCAAAACTCATGCACATAGCATTACCCAAGTGTAGTCGATCTACGCACCACATTGCTTGCATCCTATCTTGTTTTATCCACATAGCACTCATCCTTCATGTGCCATGCTCCACTTATGGCTTTGTGTCCACACTCCTATGTCTTAGGCAAGACCTTGTACACTTGGGTGTGTGCAAGCTATACGATGCCTTGCATGTGTTTGCGAAGAGGCTTGGTGTGCCCCAGGTGTGCTCGTGCCATGGCATAGACCACACACCCTTGGGTTATCCCAAGTGAGACCACCAAACCCTCCCTGAAGGCATTTTGAGTCATTTCCAATCTATCATGAAGAGATATCTAGGATCCTTCCATATGCATAATGAATTTTCTCTAAAATCCAAAAAGATACCCATCACTTGGAAAATTGAAATTAGACCTTCAATAATGTTAAGAACTCGTCAAAGCACCAACATCCTACGCTTGCAATGTCAAGCCCGCATGAGTGTGCCATTGCATGTTGAGCACAAAATTTTATTATATTAAAATATTAAAGCCTAAAATACATTATAACCTTGGTTAAGTACATCAGAGATAAAATTACCACAACTTGTTCAGGTTGTCGTCCTTTGAGAATAATACTAATGTGTCTAATTATTTTAGGTTAAAAAGATTAATTATTTATTTACATTAATTAAACCCTAATTTGAAATAGAGAAGACTAAAAAGATGAATAAATATTTTCTAAAATATTTAATAAAATAAACAAAATAAAAGAAAAGGTTTTAGATTATGAAAGAGAAATAAAGATTTCTTAAAATATTTAATAAAATAAACAAAATAAAAAATGGGTTTTGGAGATTTTCAAGTCTAATGTTGAATCCAAAAGGGGAAAGAGAGGGAAGGGATGTGTGTGTGTGAGAGAGAAAGCATTAAGTAATCTAGGTTTAGGATTGAAGTCTATTGAGATCGAATTTGAGTCTCAAGACCAATTTGCATCCATAACTAGGATTTTAACTTTAGAAAATGGATCTCTTAAACCAATTAAACATGATGATTGATTTAGTTGAAATTTAAGTCTTAAGACCAATCTGCATTCATATATAACTAAGATTTTAACTTTAAAAAATGGATCTCTTAAATCAATTAAATATGATGGTTTATTTAGTTTTTAGTTTTAAACGTTCACAACCCACATACATATATCTTAAGGATTTGATAGTTAGATTTGTTAACAAAAAATCAAATCAACTTAACTAGTAATCAAAGTTTTTCTAAGAATCACTAATAATTTTGTAAGAATCTTACCTTAGTCAAGCTAACACAAATATTCTATTTTTATCAATTCAAACATAAAAATGTAAACAAACTATTTAAAAGCTTATTGTGTTCTTGCTACTCCTATAAGTTTTTCACCTTCATGTTGTCTTCACTGGATCACATCAAACTAGCTAAACATGATGGAAGATTTCTTCCCACAACTTATGTTTTATTAGCAAAAAATTCAAATGGAAAATAATCGAAAAGAAAATCTAAAGTTTTATTAAAGAATGAGTTGAAAATAAAAGAGTTCACCTCTAACTAATCTCCAATGGATTCGTAGAACTTCAATGGAATAACTATATTAGGCAATAATATCAAAAAAAAGTTTCAAGTAATTATAAAATCCATGAATCTTAAGCTAATTTGACTCATTTTGAACTAGGATGGTGCTTGAAAAGTCCAAAAATCAAAGTGGAATGACTTGTGGATGCTTTTGTTCGAAGTTTAGATGCTTGGTTGGGATTGAAATGGTGTTGTTCCAATTGGCATAAGCCTTGTCTGAAATCTTGTTTCAAATTCAAGAGGATTTCAAACAAAGTTTCTAGTTTTTTATGCTTCTCCTAACTTGTTCTAAATTTAGGACCATTTTGTACAAAGTTTATGATTGCTCTCATTTTGATTGCTTAAGTTTGAACTTACTAAGGGCAAATAGAACAAAGCTTTTGCTCTTTGATTTCTTCGATTAGTTGAGTTCCATACTTCATGTTTCAAATTAGGCTTCTAAAGATTGAACTCATTTTCAAACTCTCTCTCTCATGGTTGTTTACTCCCTAACCATCTCTATGACCTTTATTTGCTCATTTTCTATGTTCCTACATTGCTCTCCATGCTCATGTGGAGATTCTCATCATTTTCTATAAACTTCAAGTCTTTTTTTTTTTTTGTTTGTTTATTTAATCTCTTCCTCTACCATGGTTGAAGAGTGTACATTTATTTGTATTCTTTTTACCTCTTTATTATGCTATTAAAATCAAAATAGACATTAGATCTATGATTAGGGTACTAACACCAATTCAAACTAAGTTGGATAATTTGAGCATTATTTATCATTTAAATCATGTTGTTTAGTTATTGAAGGCTCTAATTAGCGATGTCATTGCCACACACATGCCAATGAGTCATGTGACATGTGTGTGACAGTGTTGTGTATGCTTGTATCTCATGTCACAAACTTACTTTGGTCTTTTAAGGTTGTCTCAACCAAGTTCTTACCAATGTTTATCACTCGAAGCCACAACTCCCACAAGTATTTTCAAGTAAACATGTCTTACTCGAGTTTAATCATGCTACCATTAACATGCCTTGGGCCATGGGATGTAAGGTGTTGTACATGCCCTCAAATGGCTAAAGTGCTTTCAGCCAACCACCCATCTAATGGAAAAACATGAAGTCTAATTAATCAATTTAAGTTTATATCTATGAGGGGATGAGTTCCATGTTGATGGACACTTTAAATCTAATTATGTTTAAATTAAAATTTATTGATTCAAAGAATATGGTTGAATGTTTGTTCCACCATATGAAAAAAAATTGAAGACAAGACTAGAAAGCTTCAAAGGCAATTTCCTCAACTCTTATTCTCTTGTGTAGCCTAACATCCACCCACTTATAGAGTTTGGAAGGGACATATTAAGAAAGATTTTGAAGTTGTCTTCTCAAAAATACAACTTCAATACTTGAACTAATGGTATGTCATCAAAAGACAACTTCCAATTGATGTCTTAAAAAGTACTGTAATTTTGGAAATAGCTTTGAAACTATCTTATTTTCATAAATATATATATATATTCAAATCCCATGCTTAATGAACTGCAATTTTTTACCGCTACTTATGATTAGGATTTTGAAAAAAAATTCAACACTTTTTCAAAGTATCATAGTTATAAAAAATATTTTTAAATGGATGATTGGAATCTAATTAGAAACTGTTTGTTGAAAAGATAATTTCAGTTGAATTTTGAAGTTATTTTTTGAAAAAATAACTTCATACTTAAATTGAAGTTGTCTTTCTAAAGGATAAATTTAATTGATATCTTAAAACTATCTCATAGTCATATATATAAAGATTTTTTTTTTTTTTTTGTAAAAATCCCTATTAAGCATATAGCTCCATGATCCAAGAGGATGATTCAAAATAGGTCTTTAATAGCATACAGTTGGGTCTGATTGGATCAGTGGTCATCCATTTGGGCCCTCATCAGCCCAATAGGCTTTCATCCTGCCAGGATCTACAGAAGCGGACACCCGATCCATCCTCCAGGCCTAAACAGCCGCCGCGGGCAAGGGCACAAAAGATTGAAACAGCTATATTACAGGTCCATTGGGAAGAACCAGTTAGAAAGAGAAAAAAAATGGGCGGCGGAGGCAGAGGAGGGAGGAACAGAGCTCGCACACAGAGAAAGCACTTCAGAGAGAACAGAGAAAATGTATGGAAGCGTAGCAGACACGAGTCCTCCGACTCAAACACCAACTCTGGTTGGGAGCCTTTCGCCACCCAAAACCCGGCCTTTGATGAGTACTACAAGGTATCTTATGTGGATGTGTTGGTGATCTCATGATCCCTTTTCGCTACTTGGGTCAATGCTAACTGCATCAGTATTTGATTCACTCAATTGGATTTTCTTTTCTCTTTTAAATCGATGTACCGTGTTTCTTTATTTGTGGTTGAGGCGGTTGTTTTCACTTGTTAATTTACTGAATTGGGTTTTTTGCATTATTACGTTTCATCATTGTTGATGTGCTAATTTTTACAGAGTCAAGTGAGATTCTTGCTTTGGTTGGCGTTGTTTTTGGTGGGTTTAGTGTTCGTAAATTTTCCGTTTTTTCACTTTATGCTTTCTGCAATCGTAGGAGCAAGGGATAGTGTCCCTAGAAGAGTGGGACACTTTTAACAGTGTTATTCGGAAACCATTGCCCGCCGCTTTCAGAGTGAATTCCAGGTACTGTTTAATGATTTGTTTTAGTCAGTAATCTTTTTGTATGAGTAATATAAACTACACCATGGATCATTCAAGCTAGCAGTTAAGTGGACATTCCTCAAAATGGTTTAGAAAATTGGCATTTTTTTCTTCTTCCTGGTAACAATTTAGCAGCATAGGTTTGTGACAATGGAGTCAGGATGTTATTTAATTTATTTTTTTTTAAACAAAAATAGAATGGTTCTGCTTAATTCTACATGTGTGGAATATTCATAATGTATAAAGAAGGGGAAATGTTAATAAATTTACCTTACGATCCAAACATTTATCAATTTAAGGGATAATAAAATAGCTGTGTTTTTGGAAATATAATCATTGAATTAGGATATGTGCAGGCATTTTATTGTTCTTCTTAGATAATTATCATGTCAGTGATGCATGAGAGACTTTACTTGCTAATTTGATTCTTGCTACACATGCATTCTCCTTCCAACCCCTAATTTTCTTATAAAGGAGGTACAATTGCCCTTCCAAGCATATTGTGTGGTCATGGTAAGCTTGTCCTAAGCCCAGAAAGATATGGGCATACTATTATGGGTAAACAAACCATAAAACCTCTATTGAAATCTTTATTAAGATCAATGATAGATAGTAGATCCTAGAAAGTAGGGTATTGGCTGGAGGAGACGTGTATATGAGAAATCAGAGGTCAGATAAGATATCTTTTAAAAGTGATTTTTTTTTTATTAGTAAATGAGATTTGTATTAAAAAAAAGGCCAAAAAGGGTGCACCAAAATACACACGATGTATACAGCGGCAACCAAAAAGCACCAAAAAATGGAAGAGAAAACAAAAAAAATACTCTCTCCCTCAAACCGACCCCAACCAATCAATGAAATCTACTATAGATATCAATCTTTCACCTATAAATAGTTTGGTTCAAGTTAACAAGTTACACAAAAACAAGTATTTCAGCCTTTAGATTGAGAGTTCCACATTCTCAAAAGATCTTCTATCTCTCTCTTTCCAAATAGTTCAGAGTAGACATAAAGGAGCTGTCATCCAAACCTTTTTCTACTTTCTTCCAACAAAAGAACCATGCCAGCCTAGCAGAATCTTTCTAACTGTGGATTGTATCACCCAAAAAACTCTAAAGAGAGAGAATAATAGCTCCCACAACACCTTTGCCTTCTCACAATGCAAAAGGATGTGGTCAATTGCCTCCTCATGAGACAAACATAGGAAACAACGGTTGGCCAAAGACCACCCCCTCCTTTGAAGCTGGTCAAGAGTCAAAGCTTTTCTCCAAGTCGCCTCTCAAGCAAAAAAGCACACCTTAGGAGGAACTCATGCTTTCCACACAACACTTGAAGGAAATTGCACTACCCTTCCTGTCTCTAGGCTAGCATAAAGTGATTTAACAGAGAAAGTCCCACTCTTCGTTTCAACCCAACACACTTTATCCTCTTTACCCTTTTCTACCACTTTATCTTGAAGTCTTGCCAAAAAAGGTTCCACAATGACAATCTCCCAATCATTTAGGGGCCTCAGGAAGTTAGGATTCCAGCCACCCCCCTCATTAGAATGTTGCCACAACTCCGCCACCCAAGCATCTTTAGAGTTAGAAAGGGCAAATAAAGAGGGAGAATAAACATTTAACGTCTTTTAAAAGTGACATTATATATTAGTGCTTAGGTCTAATGGCAGTTTATGTCATGGGAAATTGTTGGTGAAGATATGTCTGATGGAGCAGTCTTCACTTAGCAACTTGGAATGTTAAAACATGAGTGGATAGAAGAATAGAGTTGGTATTCTATCGAAAAGAAAAGGGCAGAGTTGGTAGACGTGCTGACACAAGGAAAAACAATCATAAAAATAAGCAAGTGACTAGATATCAATGTTCCTTGTTAGAAGAGGTGCTTCACAAGGTTAAGCGAATAGAGATGGAAAGATTTTGATAAAACTTGTGTCTAGAAAGCAGATAAGTAATGTAATAAGTGTATATCAACTCTAACAAGTTTTCAATGAATGAATTAATTGCAAAATACTAAGAAGATATCGTTCGATAATTTAGTGATTTGATTTGTGCTCGAAGGTGCTAAAAGGAGGAGGATGAGAGGGAGGTTAACAAGGATGTGGGTTGAGATTGTGAGAAAAGACATGATGGTGCAAATTTGATAGAAGTTATGATCATGGATAGAAGTGAATTAGGGAAAAATTCTTGGTTTCAAAACCTAAAAACGTGGGATGCAAGTTTTTGGTACTTTTAGTTGAGGTTGAAAGTTGCAACTAATGCATGTTAAAAAAATAACATCCACCTAAGTTATTCTTTAACTTTTAGTAAACATTTTACATTAAGAAAACGAGCAATGATAATGATAATGAAGCCCTTGAGGTTGGATGTCATAGGCAAGCGATTCAGTTGGGAAGCTTATGAGAATTAGCTTTTACATTTGAGATGGCTTCTTTTTAATTTTGAAGCAATCTAGGGGTTGGGTATTAATCTTCAGAAGAGTGAGTTTATTCAGGTGGTGCATGCGCTTGACATTGATCGGTTCGCATTGTTTTGGGTTATGGGGTGGGTAATTTGTTGTCCATTTATTTAGCCCTCCGCAAAGAGCCTCACTAGTGGTGGAAGATGCGGTTAAGGAGAGGTTTCATAAGTGACTTACTTCTTGGAGGCATAATTATTTGTGCTAGAGTGGGAGGTTAACTCCTTGGACAACATTGAGTTAACTAACTTTCTACATGTCCCTTCTTCTACTTCTTAGGTTTGTGTATCTAAGGCTTGAAAAGGTTCGGAGGGACTTTTTATGGTGTGAGGACACTTTAGAGAAGAAACCTTATATTGTGAATTGGGCTATTGTTTGGCACTAGAGCCAATATTACCTCGGTGTAGAACTATGTCTAGCCTTGCAAGGGAGATGTTGTTTTTTATCGATGAGGATGTCGTGATTCACGAGGGTGTAGCTTATTGTAATATTTGATATTGACTAAGAAGAGAAGTGTCTAACTCTATATATGCATGAACTCCTCTTAATTGTATACACACATTTTAAAGTTGTAAGAGAAATTTGGGCATTAGAAAATTGTCTCTAATCAATAAAACCTTGCTTGGTAAAGGGTGTTGGAGGTTTGCCCTGGGTTTGAGATTGTGGAGATGTATTATTATAGGTTGTGAAGGCCTATCTCAATAGTAAGTGATGGCAGGCGTACTAAGTTCTGGTATGATTTGTGGCATGGAAACTCCCAACTTTGTGTTTCCTTGCCCTCTTTGTATAGTATTGCTGATCCCAAGGGGGTCTAGGTTCCTGCAAGGAACTTTCATGATAGGAAGTTGGAGAGTATTGACCTTTTCTTGAGTGAGGTAAAGAGGTGATGGTGATGAAATGCAACAAAGATAATGTGGTTTTGGTTGTACCAAGTATAGGCAGTTCTTAGTCAACACCTTTTATCATTCCTCGGATTCGATGAGTGGAAGCTCTTTTCCTACCAAGAATATTTGGGATTCCTGGGCTTCCTAAAAAGTGAGATGCTTTGCTTGAGAGTGGTTTTGAAAAATGATTTGGACTTTGGACCAATTGAAGAGAAGAGGTTGACCTTTAACTAATGAGTATTGTCAGCATAAGAGGAAGGTAGTATCAGCCAATCATATTGTGATTTATCTCATTCCTAATGGCATCTCTTATTGTCTTCCTTTAGTCTCTCTTGGGCGCTTCCATAGTGGCTGAAAGATGTTCTGTTGGATGATGGTACAAGATGGTTTGGATGACTGCTCTGTGTTAGTTCTGAACCATTTTGAAGGAGTAAAGTATTAAAACGCCTGAAAGCTGGGAGTTTGTAGCAGAAGTCTTGAGTCTCCTTTTTTCTCTTTTCCTATGGTCTAGCAAATCTTTTGTTGTTGGTTCTTTTTTTTTTTTTTTGTCTTTATTAGACTTCATTAATTTTAAGTCCAAGTTAGTCTTTTGAAGGTGTAAGCTTTCCGCCTTCTTTGTGGGTGTCTTCTTATACTTTGTGTATGTCGTTGCACCCCCTTTTTTGTTAGGCATCTCTTTGATAAATTCCTATTTGCATATAAAAGGGGCATGTATTGGGGATAGGAGAGGTTCCTGGTCCTATTCCTTGTAACAGAAAAAGTGGCAAAAAAAAAAAAAAGGGAAATTGTTGTAAAAATCCAATCAATTCTGCAAATCCTTAATCTGGGTGTTGGGCCAATGTAATTTCAATTTTATAAAATAAGGTTTACCTTAATGTTTTATGTTTTGAGGCATATTATTAAAATGATTCAGATGCCATGTGTATTTACTGTTGCATCATGAGACTTCATCACATTCCTGAAAAAATAATATCCTAAACACTTTTTGAATGCTGAATGTATTCTTTTTCTTCGTGTTTAATTTTGCAGTAGCCAGTTTTGTGCAGATATCCTATCACAGTTGGAGAATGACTTTATGAAGTCCCTTCAAACTGAGGTTGATTGACCATATTCTTTGTTTTCACAGCTATACTTATGTCTCTGGTTGTGTTACCATGGTTACCCATTATTATCACTTGCTTTTTTTCACCCTACTTATTTACTCTTTTCAGGCCACTGATGGGGGTGAAGTGGAGGCTATTAGACCATTGCCTTGGTATCCTGAGAATCTTGCTTGGCAATCAAATTACTCCCGTATGCAGCTGAGGAAGAACCAAACCCTTGAGAGGTATATGATGAAAGGTGTGATTGGTCCTATTTAGCATCTTTTCAAGTGGGTGAATAGTATATTTGAAATGTAGTTCCCCAAAGTGTCATCTGTAATCACTGAACTTATTGATCAACATTTTGTCTAAGCATTAATTCTTGAATATACGTCCTGGAAATTTGTTGTAAATTTTCCCATATAATTCCTGTTGCATATGTTTTTAGAAGTGATGGATTTGACATTAATCTTGATTTGTGAAGAATAATTATGTATTATAAAAGATAGAGACCATTTAAAGAACAACCTTTATGACAAATAATATATAAAAGCTTTTACTTTAGCTAGTGTGTCACCTTCAAAGTAGCTCTCTCTCTGTTGAGTGTATACATAAATATAAAATTTGCATGCTGACAACCATGGTTAAATGCAATCAACGGCTTTGAATCACTCATCTAATTATTGGATTTTTATTTATTTTCCTCTTGTTTCATGCTTTTGTCCAATTGCTCTCAGGTTTCATGAGTTCTTAAAGCAAGAAAATGAAATCGGAAACATCACAAGGCAGGAAGCTGTCAGCATGGTGGGTCAACTTTACAAGTTTGTCATTTTTGAGTTACTTGTAGTATCACTGGAAAAATTTGAGTCTCTTGGCATCTATAGCTTCTTCATCATAGTGGTCAAGTGTTTTTTCCCCTCTTTTTTCTTTCTCTTATAGTCTTATTTCATGATTACTTATGACACAGGTCCCGCCCCTCTTCCTGGATGTATCTCCTGATCATTTTGTACTTGATAGTAAGCTACTTATTGTGAACTTAAATATCTTTGATTCATTTTAGCCAAATAGTGTTACTATTCTTTTCTAGCATTAATGGGAAATATAACCACATGAAGGATGGCTTATTCTTCTTATAACTGTTTCTTCTGGAAAATCTTTTTGTTGCTAAATGGGCTTTGAATTCACTAGTAAACTTGTAAATATACTATAAATCTCCTGCATTTTTGTATAGGATGGCAATAACAGTAATTTTTTTCTTATTTTTTTTGTTTTGTTGCAGTGTGTGCAGCGCCAGGTTCAAAAACATTCCAATTACTTGAGATTATACACCGATCAACCAAACCAGGAACATTACCTGGCGGAATGGTTCTATTTCTCTCTCTCTCTCTCTTTTAACCATATCCTGCTCTAGTGTTGTAGTTCCTGATTCCTAGTTCATTTGCATAGTGGTTAGGTTTTTATAAGATAGAGATTTCTCATTCCAATGATCATGTGCATGAAGTTAATTCATCTTATCATCTGTTTGGTTTAGGTTGTGGCAAATGATGTTGATGTCAAAAGATGTAATCTTCTTATTCACCAGACAAAAAGAATGTGCACTGCCAACTTGATTGTCACAAATCATGAAGCCCAACACTTCCCCGGATGTCGTTTAAACAAATTGTCCTCAGATTCTTCTGAAATTGGTGTTGTAAAGGAGCAAAGTATGAGTCAACTTATGTTTGATCGTGTCTTATGTGATGTTCCCTGCAGTGGAGATGGTACTCTTCGCAAGGCTCCAGATATCTGGAGGAAGTGGTATCTGTTTTTTAGTTATTTTCCTTTTATTCACCGTTTCTTTTTATAAAGATTTCCATCTGGTAATATTTCTTTTATTTCATACAGGAATGTAGGAATGGGCAATGGGATCCACTGTCTACAAGTTCAGATAGCCATGCGAGGTAGCTTCATGGAATATCTTCAATAATGGGAATTACTCTAATGACCTTATAGCCTTACACTTGTTAGGATTTTGGTTGAAAATTTCTTATTGATATTATGTGCATGGCTGTTTTAAATTCCATCTTTTCAATGTTGCTTAAAGGTCAGTAATTGGTGATGGTGATGGTGATGGGTGAGATCCACCATATCCTTAGTAAATTATGTCTTACAGCTTACAAGTTGATTGATTGAAAATGGGAAACAAACAATTGGATAGTTCATGTCTTCTTTGCATTGGATGGATCAGCTTTGACAGAAAGCTTATGGTGGATCCGAGCCTGCCTAACCACCACCATTTCTTAACCAGTGATATTAGTTGATCTTGGGGATTGGTCTTTTTTTCTTGATGATTCATACATCATTAAAGTACCATTCAATGAAGGAAATAAGAATCTTCTAGGTGCCATCTTTGTTTCTTTAAGCTTCCCTTGAAATGTTAATGTTGGATTTTGTTTATGGGTTTAACTAGTGCTTGATCTGTTTTATTTTGTATAAGAGAATGCCAAACACAGCTTTTTTTGTTGATAAAAGAATAAACAATAATTTCAGAGCATATTGTTTGGCATCGAGTGCATTAAATTAGAAAGTTGTCACTGCTTAAACTTGGAGGTTCTAGATGCTGCATTCTCATGTTGAACTCATGCTTTGTGTTTGAAAACACATTTTAGATGTGCTGACCCTAGTATTTGTACTTTATTTGTGGATCTTGAGTTGATATGCTTTGATCTTAAGTTGAAGCATTCGTTAGCAATGTTACCTGACTTTTAGCAATTCTATTGGTAATTGTAGGTATATCTTTGCTTAAAGTTGGTGGAAGAATGGTTTACTCCACTTGCTCAATGAATCCAGTTGAAAATGAGGCTGTGGTTGCTGAGGTAATGTGTTATTCATCAGAAACAAATATTTCATAAATGAAATATTGAATTGGTTTAGCTAGACATTCCGTATATAGGTCTCCAGACATCTTTTAACATATAGTTAACTAAACTGTATGTTGTCCATTAATGTCATGAAAATGTTTTATTGCAGTCTTTCATGTAGTATATGCTTATTCATATTTGCTTTTTAAGTTTTTATTTTATTATTTCAGTTGTTACTTGTTATCCTTGTCTTTTTATTTTATATTTATACATCCTCTCAATTTATGCATATTTATAAGGATACTAGTAAATGCAGAGAGCAAAATGGCTTAATAGGAGAGGAAGAAACCAATGACTGCATGATGAAGATCAATGATCTGTGGAAATAGAATAGCAGGATCTTTCTGAAATAAAACCCCAGAACATTCCGCGATCTTCATCTCCCATTTCAACCCCTCTCCAGCTTTTTTCTTCCAGATCTATCACAGAAGCAAGCAGGAGAATTTTGACAGAATCTGACCTTCCATTATTGAATCTATGCTAAGCCAATATTTTATTAAATCTTCTAGTGACATGGCATAACCATGACAATCCCATATCAATCCATAAATTTTCACCAGAATAAAGAGATGCAGGGACAGAGTAACAAATCAAATGGCTTATTGAGCTCTCTTAGTTGTTACATTGGTTGGGGATTGACCGTTTTGTTATCAAATATCTCCCATCAACATCTTATCTATGGATGCAAATCACACACACAACACACAAAAGAAAAAGGGAAAAAACTAACTTGGGTGGGGTTGATAGGTTCCAAGTACATTTTTGTGGAAAGCAACTGATTTGTACCCAACTGGTGATGCAACAAAATGTAATTTGCAGATCGACCTACTTCTACACTGATCACCTTTCTTTTCCTTACTCTTGGGGCCCAAGTTCTGGTATTAATGCCCCCCTAGGAGACTTTGCCACTTCTGGACCCCACAAATTGGTAACCAAGAGCAGGCCTACTGTACTCTGTTTGCTGGTCTGAACCTTAATGAAAAAGGAATGACCCCAAAATGGAGGGTGTCTCTATGCCAATCACCATGCCAGAATTTCATCTATTCTCCTTCAGTGACCTACAATTTGATTGCTGTCTTAAAAATAAAGTCTAAAAGTTAAGATGCTTCTCTAAAAGTTGTAATAAGAGGTAGGATTTCTTGAGAATATTCTGGAAAGTTCCAACTATTTTAATATCCTCATCATGCCTTCTCACTATCACCTTTCTCCATAACCTATCATTCCTACACCAAATGTCCAAGCCACCTGCCTAATAGGGCCTTATTCATTAAGGAGATCAGGGTTAATTTTTCATCTTTTATTAAATTTATTTATTTTTGTTAATATTGAATTGTCTATTCTATTGGTTCTGCACCATATTACCATGGCCCCTCTTCCTCCACTAACGTTAGATTTTTTTGTTAATCTCAACCATCATTTCTCATTTTTCTTCAGATTTTACGGAGGTGTGGAGGGTCTGTTGAACTAGTTGATGTCTCCTGTGAGCTCCCTCAACTTGTTCGCCGTCCAGGTCTTAAGAAATGGAAGGTTAGTTATTAATTTCACTGGACCTGTTAACCTACTTTCTATTAAACATTCAGTTTCAATGTTGACAAAATGCTAATGTTCCTGTTTTTTCATAGTTTTACATCAGATTTCCTATGTTGATATAATTACAGTTTAAGGAAATGCTTTTTTGTAGCTCACACATGCTGAAGTAAAGCATGTCCACAGTATATGGGAATGTAAGAAGTGTCTTTTTATGCGAGTCATGTTTATTCATATTGATTGGTGTGTCCTCTGTAATGTACCTTCTGTATTTCAAACTTTTTCCCTAATTATTTGTGTAATATGTAGAAATATATTTAGAAGCATCTTATGGCTGGTTCTTATATTGGATATATTTTTCTGCTCTAAAGGGTGAACTACAAAACTTTTTTCCCTTTATGGATTGTTAAACATTTTTACTTGCCCGGTCCAGAAACTTAACTTTTTAGTGGTTTTGTTTCAATAATATTGACTTGCAGTTCAAGGAATTTATTGCTTTGAATCACTACCTTGATCTTTGTAGATGTTGCCAATAGAAGAATACAGGATAGATAGAATGGAACGCCAAATTCATACATCTATTCACTTTTTCTTTTTGCTCACTCATCGATGTAATAGAGAGAGAATTGTCGCACGTTTTTGGTAACTCACCGCTTCATCCATGTACAAACCATTAAGCCAGTCATGTTGTCCCAGCAATTGATTTTTCAATGCCTAGAACCTGCCAAACCCCTACTCAAAACCAAGAGGGGATAGCCACCAAGAAGAATGAAATCATGTGCTTGTCAGACTCACAACAAGATGTGAGGAGGCATCTTCCTTTGTTTTTCTAGGCCCCATGTTGATAGTGTAATATGATATATAGGAACTAGAATTACTAAAAATGATTCTTTAGTCCTTGTATCTCTTCTTTCTTTGCTTCATATATTGGTCCATATTGGATCCTTCAAATAAATGCTGGAATGGCAATTGCCGAGATCCTAAGTATGGAGTTTGGTTGAATCTTAAGTCCTAGAGGCATACCCTTGCCCATACCTGTATTAAACAGGTGGTATAAATTGTACTTTTTGAGTTGTTAAACTTTGTCTTGTTGTGGTGCAAATCTCCCCTAGTTATTAAGAGTAGGCAAATTTTTTGCATTTCTTGGCTGCTTGGATTGTTGAGCTTGGAGAAGAAACTGGGTTTGATCAAATGTATCATGGCTATAGGCATGACACATGCAAATTTACTGACTCGGATCCAATATCCTTTATTTTTTATTTTTCCCTGTTCAGATATTTTCAAATCAGTTTTGTTGGTTTTGTCCCACTAGGAAAAGCATGTTTTGACAGAATAGTCTCCAAAATCTGGGTTTCAAGTGGGCCAATATATTTGCAAATATTTGTTGTGGCAATCAGTTGCCACCCCAACCAGTAGCTAGAAATAAAAATGATTTTGTGGTCTCAATCCCAATAGCGTCTAAGCAGTTCAACTTTATCTAACCTTGTAATCATATATAGAGTTCTATTGAATACAATTGATAGTCATTTACTTGGATATCAGGTTCGTGACAAGGGTATGTGGCTTGCTTCCTACAAAGATGTTCCCAAGTTCCGCAGAGCTGGGATAGTTCCCAGCATGTTTCCTTCTGGTCAGAGTGCTACAGATCCAACTGACAATGAACAAGATGTAAGCTTGGGAGAAAAGCATGAGAATGGTGGTGATGTAAATTCTGAAAATGGGTTCCAGCCAACTGAGAATCCTGAAACTCTGGAGGAAGTTTCTGATCACCCTCTACAACGTTGCATCAGGATAGTGCCTCATGATCAGAATACTGGAGCCTTCTTCATTGCTGTCCTCCACAAACTTTCTCCTTTGCCTGGTATTTAAAATTATTTCAGTTATCATATTGTTGTTAAAAATCAATGCCAACTGTTGGTTTTGGTGAACCAAAGGACATTATGCCTATGGTATAGTGTCTATAGCTTTAGATAGTTGGATTTATTCAATTGTGTAAACTTATGCAATATCCACTATACTGTAGGAAGCACAAAGAGAAAACAAGGAAAGGGTTGGGGGGAGTGGAAGAGAGATTTCTATTATAAAGCACAATTCTTGCTCTGTACTCCCTTGCTGTTTCTTTCCCTAAGTTAAAATTTTTATCTTGTTTTCTATTTTGCAGCCATTCAGGAGAAATCTGTTAATCTGCAAAGAAACTTGCATTCTAACAATGAGGAACGCTCTGAAAAATTATCCAATGAGATCATTGAAAGCCCAAATATTAATCAAGAAGATGATACAGATGAGAAATTTCCAGAAACGGCTTCAGATACTGATTTAGTTGAAAATGAACCAGATGAGACTGCTTCAGAACATGATCCTTGCCAACCGTGTGAAGAAAATAAACCAGAGGAAGTTCCTGGTGATAGGGAAAATGATCCCAAGAAGGCAGGAGGAAAAAGGAAGTTACAAATTCAAGGCAAATGGAAAGGAGTCGATCCTGTCGTTTTCTTTAAGGATGAAGCAACTATCAATAGCATAAAAACATTCTATGGTGTTGGTGATTCTTTGGTGCTCAATGGTCAACTTGTCACAAGAAACAGTGATTCTAAACATGTGAAAAGAATTTACTATATCTCAAAATCAGTAAAGGATGTTCTGGAACTGAATTTGCTTGTGGGGCAGCAACTGAAGATAACTTCTGTTGGCTTGAAGATGTTTGTAAGTATTTCCATATTTGAGTTTGACTTGCTTTCTAATGCCCTCTTGCAATATTTTTCTGAAGGGACATGGTCATTGTGGTTCTACTTCTTTTGTTTGTTTTTTGTTTTGTTTTGTCTTTTTCGTCTCTTTTTTTTTTTTTTTTTTTTTGGTGTGTGTGTTTCTGGGTCCAGCCTTGTTCCACCACATTCCATATTTGAAGGCTGGAATTATCTGTAGGATCATCATCCACCTTTCCATTTATGGCCATGAGCAAATTTGCGACCCAACATAAAATTTGCATACTGCCTGCGTGTTACCTTAGTGCCCATATGCAAAGACTATGAGAGAAGATTCTTATGACTAACCATTCTAATCAATTGCCTCAGCCAGATTTGTAATGAAAAACTGTTTTTTGGTTGGATATTATAATCATTGATGAAGTGGAGTATCTCTCTGTTTCAGGAACGGCAAACATCAAGAGAAGGTACCTCTACATCATGTGCATTTCGAATATCATCTGAAGGATTGCCGCTGCTTCTCCCATACATCACCAAACAGATCCTATGTGCATCCCCAGTAGACTTCAAGCATCTCTTGCAATATAAAACCATCAGATACGCAGATTTTGTTGATGCTGAATTTGGTGAGAAGGCATCAAAGCTAATGTTGGGGTGTTGCGTAGTAATCTTGAAAAAAGGTATGTGGGTGTATGTGGGGTGTTCGTTAAGATGATGGCTAGACATGCATATGTATGTTGACCTTGTTTATCCTTCTTTGGCAGGCACCCAAGCCTCAGTGGATCCGATCCAAGTGGATGTGTCGACGATTGCCATTGGATGCTGGAAGGGTAGGGCCAGTTTAACCGTGATGGTTACTGCAATTGAATGCCAAGAAATGCAAGAAAGGCTTTTGATGCGTTTGGAGGGTGTAAATGGTACTTCACCTGTTGAAAACATATCCTCAGATGTGGCTGATGAATCAAAGGTAGAAGAATCGAATGATGTTGAAATGAATGAAGAAACGGAGCCTGTGAAAATGGCCACTGCTGGTTGAATTAATCACCAATTTTGTTGGTTCCATTATGTTATATTAATTTTAATCATGATGCTTCAATCCTAATAATTTTCTTTTCATAACCGAAGTGTCAGAAGTAGATTTATATTTATATTTTTATGTAATTCCTCTCATGTAATTTACCATTTCAGAGAAACTGATTCTGGTTGGGCATAATAGATGACTGCACGTTTTTCCCATATTAAACTACTTTTACTGGTGTTGAAAATGGATACAACAAGAACCTGGCTGTTGGAAACGATGTGCACTTTTAAGATCTGCTTGAGGTCTCACATTCTGGCCTAAATCTTGACAAGATGAGTCTGGAAGCTCCCCTGAGTGCCACTGGTTTATACAGTCCGCTTCGGATGTGTATCGGGTTCTATGCCTGCACTGGACTTTGGGTTCATGGCCACCCAGAGCGGACAGTACTGGGTTGTGCAATGACACGAGCATTGTCATTGAAACCAGAAACCTCTGCTGTACAGCATTTTACGATTTGGTACCAGAGGTGGTGGTCAGACCAACATCAAGGCACAAGAACTTAATAGAATGCAACTTGAACTTCTTTTCCTTTGAAGGAACTCACAGGGTTGAAAGAGTCCGTAAAACTTAAATTTAAGATAAATGGCCAGCAAAACGCAATCTACATTTCAACTTCGTTTTTTGTTCTATCTCCCATCTCAAAACATGCAACAACTCTGCTGCTAGAGCTAGACAGAGTTAAATAAAAGAAATAAAAAATATATAAACAAACTATAGCCGAATTCTCAAAAATTACTATAAGGAGCCTAGGGTCAATCCCACATTTTGAAAGCCACAATCTAATCAAATCATGAAGATTTACAGCACATGTTGCTCTTAGCTGGAATTTCTTGTGCGGGGCCGGGGATAGTGATCCTCTTACCAGTCAAAGATGCAGGATTGCCATTTGCTTGATCCTCGCCTGCAACTAAGTTCTTCTTGTTCACAATGTTGAAGATTTCAGTCAATACGGTCAAGAAGGCATTCTCGACATTAGTTGCTTCTAATGCTGAGGTCTCTAAGAAGAACAGTCCTTCCTTCTCAGCAAATTCCTTAGCATCTTCTGTGGGTACCGCTCGCTGTTCCTCAAGATCAGTTTTATTGCCAATCAGAATGATGACAATGTTCTTATCAGCGTGACCACGCAACTCTTCCAGCCATCGGGGTATGTGGTCAAAACTTTGGCGTTTAGTTATGTCGTAAACCAGCATTGCACCAACAGCACCCCTGTAATACGCACTTGTAACGGCTCTGTATCTGCATACCACAAGAACAGAAATAAAATCATCAATTGGTGATAGAATATTGGAAAATTTTAATTATCACTCATTTTATAATAACATGATATTAATCCAGAGCTGCAGGAGCATAAATCTGGGTTTGGATGAGACAGAAATTTTCAAGTCCACCTGCATTTTTACATCTAGCTAAAGTATGCTTAGGCACCTGGTGAAGACTAAAAGCACATAATGCGAAGTGCAAAAAACTTCCTGCTCCAAAGCAGACAGTCATCCAGAACAACTAACAGTTCTTCCAAAGAAAAATGCATACAGAAGTCAACAATTAGTTTAAATGAGATGAAGAAACATCTATATCATACCAGACTAATAAAATCACTAAATTGATGCAATTAAAAACCAACGATAAAAATAGATTAAATTAATAATGAACAACAAAAACGGTAGTAATAGTTAATATTAACAGTAACAGCAGTAGCAGAGAACCTTCAAATAATTTTAGGTCTTCTTGGATTCTAATCATCAAATGTTATAATTTGCACTGAGGACTGAAGTATATTGAAACAGGGTGGTAGTCTCTTCCAAAGGAGAAAAGAATAACTAACAGGAATCAGTATCCTGAATGAACATTTTGGAATTTCACTTGTCCCAAAATCTTATTTTTCATTTGAAAATTTGAAAGTGAAGCTAGTTTTTCTAAATTTTATGAAGTGGCTGTATAGTTGTCAGCCATAAGCTTAAGTTATGCCCAAGATCCCAAAAAGTACAAGTTCAAGATGCATGGGATTTTCAACAAGATCCATATGTCAGTTAGTACTAACGTCAGCATCAATCACTACAAATACACAAAAGCTGACACATTATTTGAATGATATCTAAAATAAAAGAAAAAATTGCTAAAAATAGATTGCCAAAAATGGAATTTTAACCAGACATAAATAGCTAAATTCAAACATCCTGGTATTCCAATGTAATCATGTTTGGTAGGTCCTACTCAATTTGGAGTACCACATATTAAAGTCATGTTTGGATTGGCTTCAGAGAAGCTAAACGCTCTTTTTAAGCTCAATAAGGGCTTCTACACCCATTTGGGTAATTTTGTTAAAAAACCTAATGGATTAAAACATAGCTTTAAAATAGAAACCAATAAAATGTTGCTTCTCTTCTATAATCCTGTTTTATCTATCAAAAAATAAAATAAAATGTTGCTTCTCTTAAAAGCTCTATTTTTTTTTTTTTTTGGCTTATGCAGGAAGATTACATAGTCCCAATACTGCCTTTTGAAAATGATGACTATGGTTATGGCTTCAACGTCTAGCTAAAGCCAAAAACAAAAAGCAATCCCAAAGTCTAATAGTGATCCTCCTTTTTCTTGTTTAACAAGAATGTTAATCTGGCAGCAACTCTTGCTGCTGATTATTGAATAAAAAACAATACTTCAGTTTAACTTTTGCAAATTTTATCTTGGTTTTCTAGATACAAAATATTTCACACTTACATTGCGAGTTAGGTGATTGCTTAAGGAATAAGAGTTGAATCAGGTAAACTGATTTGATTTTCGTTTCTGCCGCAAAACATACTAATTTTTACAGCAATTCCGCCAAAAAATCATAAAAAAAAGGCTGCATGAGAAGTGAGCGGAATCCAACAGTGTTTCAAGTGATTCAGTCGATCTGAAGCCACTCCGATCTCTTGATATTTAAACCAAAAAGATAAAGAAGAAACAAATCCACCGCATATACAGATATATAACAAGTAGAACATCGAATCAAAACCCCTAACATTATGCATATATGAATGCGTAAGTAAATAATGAATTAGAAGAAATGGAGATGCGATTTTGGTAAAGGTACCGTTCTTGGCCGGCAGTGTCCCAGATCTGAGCCTTGACACTCTTGTGTTGGATGACGAGGGTTCGAGTCTGGAACTCAACCCCGATTGTAGCCTTGGAATCCAAACTGAACTCGTTCCTAGCGAACCGTGCCAGTATCTGCGACTTGCCCACGGCGGAGTCTCCGATCAGAACCACTTTGAAAACGTAGTCGATCTTTTGGCTCGAATCGCCATAGCCTCCACCACTCGCCATCACCGCACCACTCCGTTCTCTCTCTCTCGAACACTCTCTGTCTAGATTCAAGATCAGTCACAGCCAACTGAGCCAAGCCCAGGATGCATAAATGAAAGAGGAAATCATTGGATCAGATGCTGCGACTGCCACGGTAGTATAGTGAGTCTGCCAATAATTGATTGACATGCTAGAGAGCGTGGCGAATTAGACTAATTGCTTTTTCATTTTCACGGCGTGGCAGATATCTATTGGTTTAATAGATGGAGAACTGTGGACGCGAGCGCGTGGTGGGGTTTTACAACGATATTGCCGTCAGTGTGTACAGTGCGCGCATGTCTCGGGTGGGCTGTCCGATTGTTTGCACGTGAAGTGAAATGATTTTCTCAGGGTAAAATTTGCTAGATTCAAGGAAGGATGGATTTTCAAAAAGGCAAAAACCCACTCCAGTGTGGGCTAAACGACAGTGTTTCGTCTTTGGGTTGGCCCGACAGGTTTCAAACTCTGCGTCTGACAATTGGGCTTCCAGATCAGGCTTCTCAAAAGTGGAAGTGGATCTAGGGCCTGTTTTGGGTTGGGCCAACTTGTAACCCTTTTGCCAACCCTTCCTGGTTCTTTGTTTGCGATGGCTAGCAATTAATAGACCTTTATATGTCATTTCTTGTTTTATAATAATTTATTGTCATGATTTCTTTTTTGGCATATATATTATAAAGATATCTTTAGATTGTTAATTGCCTAATTTAGTTTGATCCCTACATTTACAAAGCATATTAATAGCCAATAATCCACTAATTACATGAAAAAGAAAAAACTACAATAAGGAAGACTCGACCATATTCCACCCAATTGCGATCACACTTTAATTTGTTCTCCCTAAAACAAAATCTTAAATTATAAGAGAGTTAAATACATAAATGGAGCAAACTTGTCATTTAATAAGAAAAATAAAATAAAATTCAAATGAGCTCGAACCTTGCACAACTATAGCTGAACTTTTGACATACCCTACAAAGTGCAACAAGATTAATTTAAACTTTACAATCCAATAATTATTTGATATTATAACTTGAGCATAATTTTAATTGTAGGGAATCTTATTATTGATGGTAGAACCAAGCATATGGAGCTTGATACTTAGTTGATAAGAGAAAAGGTTTTGTAGAAGAAAGTGAAGTTTGGTCACATGGGAGGTATTTTGAGAGGCGTTAGATGGTGTTTCAAGCATTTAATAGGTTTTTTTTTTTTTTTTTTTGTTAATGCCTTCTGAAAAAGTTAGATATTTAGTAATTTTTTATTTTTTTAAAATTAGAAATTTATTTAAATTAATTCATAAATAATCACTTGATGGAGCATTCTTCAAAAATTCACTTTTTATATTATAAAAAAATACTATCAAAATAAATTTTTAATTTATATTCAAACATTAACTTCTCATTTATTTCTATTTTTAAAAACAAAAAAATTATAATAACTCCAACATAAAATGTAAAAGCCCTTATAGATGTTGTAGGGGGCTTCCCCGTGTGACCAAGTGGCAGGCCACCTTGGCTCCATGTGGCATCCTTATACCTCTATCTGGACGAATGTAACCAGACCGAATATCCAATCCGAGTTGGAAGCATCAATAGCCAGTTATGCGGTGTTCCTCTAAAAACTATGCAATGCACTCTGAATGGGTCTCCTTACCTACTCCCACAAGCAATCATTCTCCCTATGTCAAGAGCACGATTGATAAGACGTCACCCTGTCTCCGCAGGTGGTTGCTACACGCTGCTCCATACCGCCTACGAACTGAAGTGACAAGTGAACCATTAGGTCACCCCTCACTAGTAATCCATATCAGCAACTTAAAGGGTGATGATTGCTCTGTCACCAACTGTGCTATCATCATGACTATAAAAGTCAAGAAGTCATCTCAACACAAATATGACATTGTTTCAGATACTATAAAAACCCTCTTCCATCTTAAAATCGAGGTACATGTGCATATATACACAAGAGAAGCTCCTTCTTAACTTCTAAAGGAGGAAAACCTCTAAAATTGACTTTAATCATCTAACTTGAGTTTCGGAGATATGTTCGAACAACCCGTCCAGACATCTTTTATAGAAAAAAAGGAAGAAGTATTACTTCTGATTGACTTGACATCAACATAAAAGATAATAATTTTTAAGAATATAACATAAATTCATACTTTTTTCATAAAAATCTATACATTTTGTATACAAATTAGTGAATTACAACTACTTTACCAAGTAAAAATGCTTCATCAATGATGTCTTCAAAGGAGCTCCAAGGGATATGTTGAATATCACCATGGATTCCTCTTTCCACTCAAACAAGATTTCTAGAAACCTTGGGTGAAAGACATAAAGCTAGGGACGCATATTTAGGACCTGGAAACTGGCAAGTGATGGACCTTGACTTACACGAATCCACCAATCGAAAGATAGCGTGCAAGGTGCACCACTATCTAAGTTAGTGTTATAGTCTTCCTTAATCGCCAAGGCTTAGACCTGTCGCATTCAGCCAATCCATAGATATGTAAACATCAATTCCCCACTAGTTTCAAATTTCCATAAGTGACTCATTCTAATGGATGACCCCATCGGGTCTTCATTTTCCTTTTTTGCTTTTCCACGATCACAGAATTACAGAGAATTCTAAGAAGTCCTCCATGTGAGGAATTCTCATTCCTTGCGTTGGTTGGAAATCCATGGAAGGTCCAAATTCATCATTAAATGTGGAGGCTGTTTCTCAGCAGACTGGAAGAAAATATGGAAGTGGGCGTCAATTCCAACACGCCACTAGTAAATGGGGATTCCTGGCCAAGTACACCACCTTGAAATAGTATTCTCTTAAATGCAGGAGAGGCATTGGTTGACTAGCAGTGGACATGTAGAGAGACTTGTTGCCCACCCTACCATAAGTGCTGACCTCATCTTCATTATGTAGCACAGTAGCAGCTAGTAAATTTAATATAAATTTCACGACCTGTTTTTCAACTACATTCATCATCCTTGTTCGTGTCTTCTCTTTTCATTTCATGTCGTCATAGCATACGTAAGTGACCGTTGATCGGCGGATGACGAGCTACAGGAGCCCGCATTATGCTTTATAGGCATGCATGGTTCAATATTAATCTTCCTCGTTCATTTTAAATAAAAATATACTTCATCATTTCCTGACCCATCCACTCGTGCCCACGAGTTCGAGCGGTCGACGGTCGACCCCATTCTTAATAAAGAAAATCCACCCAAATCTATAAAGAATTGTATGTAAGTCCACACAGCATTTTTTTTATTAGTCATTTCAATTCACTGTGCTTGATTTATGGCTAAGTATTGGATTGGGTTTCTTGAGTCAGTTTCCTGATCCGAATTCAATTGTTATTGACTTGCAAAAGAGACATCTTTAATGAGTCCAAGTCGGGTGGGAGTCGAGCAGGATGGCGCCGTTACCGACAGAAGCTAGCTATCGGGGTTTTAATAAAAAATGCAAGTGCTTTTATCGAGGAACTGTGCATTTAGTATCTACATGGAAGTGGTTGAAATTGAAATTTTTTTATCAGTCATTTCAATTCACTGTGCTTGATTTATGGCTAAGTATTGGATTGGTTTTCTTGAGGCAGTTTCCTGATCCGAATTCAATTGTTATTGACTTGCAAAAGAGGCATCTTTAATGAGTCCAAGCCGGGTGGCAGTCAAGGAGGGTTGGCGCCGTACCACAGAAGCTAGCTGATCGGGTTTTAATAATAAATGCCGGTGCTTAATCGATGAACTGTGTACTTAGTATTTATATGGAAGTCGTTAAAATTGAAATTGGATGAGGTGGACTTTGAAAGCATTTTTCAACCCAAGGTGAACATTGATGAGAGTGCGGGCCGGTTTGGTTGGTGTTTTTAAATAATTATTTTTTATTTTTAAAAACAAAGAATATAAAAAAATATGTTTGAGGAAGGAAGTGTTCTCTTTTTTTCTTTCTTTTTTTTCCTTCTGTTATTTTCTTGAAAACATTTTTTAAAAGAAAATTTTTCCTTATTTAAGAAACATATTATTTTTTTATGTTTTTTATGTTTTTAGGAAAATCAATTTCATTCTACCATTGACGACCATACTTTATTTTCAAACCCTTTCTTTTTTCTTAAATTATTAAAAGTAATGTATTTATATATTATTAAAAAATTATTTTTTATTTAAAAAAATTATAATTTGTATAAAAATATCAAAAAAATAATATATTTTTTAATTTAAATAAATTATACATATAAAAATTATTTATATATTTATAATATCAAATTAATAGAAAAAAATTCCTTTATTAATTAAAAAAACAACTTTCAAATATATTTTTTATTTTATTTGTTTTATTAAACTGTTTTATTAACACAACTAAACATATTTTTTTATATATATAACAATAATCTTTTCCAAATTTCATTTTTCGAACACAACTTTTATTTTTATTTTTTAAAAAAACATAAAGAAATGTTGTTAAAAACTGTTTTCCAAAGCCAAACAGAGCTTTGACCCAAAATAATGCTTTTTAAAAAAAAATTCCAAAAAATAAAGTGGTTTTGAAAATAATGTCCGATCTAATGCGTCTGTGCCACATAAGCCGCCACGTTATAAAACCGTAGTTGGTGACTACGGTTTTATTTTTCAAAAGTGTTTAGAAACCGTAGTTACCAACCATGGTTTTAACTTTTAAGTTTAAAGCCGTAGTTGGTGACTACGGCTTTGACTTTTTTTAAAATGGTCAAAGCCGCAATTGGTGACTACGACTTTGACTTTTTTTTTAAAATGGTCAAAGCCGTAGTCACCAACTGCGGTTTTAACTTTATATATATTTATATATAACTTTAATTTTTTTAATAAAAATATTATATTATTTTGATTTTAAATATACTTATTTCATTATTTTAAAAATTATAATATACGAAATTAAATAATTGATATTTTTAATTTGATATAAAAATATATTTTTAAATTTTATTAAAATAATAGGCACTATATTTAATATAAATATAATTAATTAATTAAAATAAAATATAATTAATTAATTAAAATAAAATATAATAAATTATATTTATTTAAAATAAATAAATTATAAATGCCTATTTAGAAAAATAAAAAAGTAATATAAATTATTATATTAATTAATAATTTTTTATATATTATATATAAGTGGTATATAATACCTCTCACACACACATATAAAAGTCTAATTTAAGTTTAAAATTTATCACATTTTTATTTAAATATAAAAATAAATTTTATTAAAACATTTGACACTATATTTAATATAAATATAATTATTTAATTAAAATTAAATATAAATAAAATATAATAAATTATGTTTATTTAAAATAAATAAATTATAAATGCCTATTTGAAGAAAAAAATAATATAAATTATTATATTAATTAATAATTTTTTTATATATTATATGTAAATAGTATATAATATCACACACACATAGATATATATATATATATATATATATATATATATATATATATATATATATATATATATATATATATATATATATATAAAAGTTTAATTTAAGTTTAAAATTTAGCATATTTATTTAAATATATAAATAAATTATTATCATATAGATATAATATTATGAACTTAAATTAAAATATGATAAATTTATTTAAAATTTTTTTTTCCATTTTTCTCCTTTCAAAATGAGATCAAAATGGAATGGAAAGACTTAAAATGTTAAACTTAAAATGCCAACCTAAAAGAATTTGTTTTTCCACTTCTTAAACTATAGAATTGTAGAAAGAAAATACTTTTGTTTTTCCAATTAATTCACTATTTAGTTTAATTGTTTTGGTAAATAGATGAAAATGCTTTTGGAATATTTTTGTAAATTCATTGATAATAGGAAAAATGTTTCTTATTGGGTACTAATGGGAGTTTTGGGCAAAAATGATTTCTTTAAAACAGAAAATTCATAAAATAATTTTATTCTCAAAATAATTTTCAATGTGATGTGTGTCGTATTCATGTAGGTATTCACATCACAAAACTGTAATTGGTAATCATGATTTTTTATTTTTATTTTTAAATAGTCAAAATAGTAGTTGGTGATCATAACTTTAAATTTAAACCTAAAACCAATTTTTTAAGTTCAAATTTTAAATCATGTGAATGTTCAATTTTTAAAAATTATTTTGATTGGAGGTTTAGATTGTAAATTTTTTTTAATACATTATTTATTCTATATCAATATAGTGTTGTTGTAACTAATTAGTTATAAATATAATTAGTTTAAATTTAAACCTAAAACCAATATTTTAGATTGTCAGATTGCTATATGTAAGTGGTATATATATAAGTTCAATTTAAGTTTAAAATTTATCATATTTTCATTCAAATATATAATAATTTGTTCATAATTAAAAAAAAAAAGTTAACAATATAATGCAAATGAAAATAAACACAAAAACTAAAAAACAATCCTCAATGAGTGCCACATGATGGGGTCTTCCTCTTTCTCTGCGGACGCCTATGATAAAGAGACATCTCTGTGGAATCTATCTGTGCAATCTACCATGTCTCAGTATGTATAGGTTGAGATGGAGCTGATGGAGGCAAGACTCGACGTCTACGTGGACCACGACGTCTCCTAGGTGGACATACATCTAGCTGTGTAACATGTGTAAGGGTATGATGCATGGTAGTCTTTATGGGAAGACGTGTAGGTGATGGTAAAGTGGTAGATGGTGGGGTGATCTCAGGTATAGTGATATCTGATATGGTAGCATCTAGAAGAGGTGATATAGGAGATGGAATAATAACATCTGGTATAGTGGACTTGAGCAAAGGAGATATAAGTGATGATGGTGAGGTGACATGTGGTGTAGTGGTCTCCTCGAGAGAAGGTAGAGGTGATGGTAGACTAGTAGATAGTGGGGTAGTCTCTGGTATAGTGACATCAGGTATAGTGGCCTCTGTGGTAGGAAATATAGGTGATGGTAGAGTGGTATCTGATACGACATGCCCTAAGGGAGAAGGTCTAGGTGAAGGTGATGGTAGGGGTGAAGGGGGAAGTGTGGAAGCCTCAGGTGCAAATGGGGTAGATGATGTGGATGGTGCTAACATGGTCTCAGGTGGATGCATAGATCGTCGAGGCTGTCGACCAGCTCGCCCATCATCTCGTCTACTACCTCTCCCTCGGCCTCGAATAGGCTGCATCCTAACTGTAGTGGCTGACACAGGTGGGCTCATGGATGGGTATGATGATGTAGGCGACTGACGGAGTGAATGTATGCGATGCTCCTCTCCAATAACATGCAAAATATCAATAGCAATCCGATGAATGTCGCCTAATGCACCTGAAGTAGGCCCAGTAGATCGACTAGCAATCTCAACCATACCAGTGATCTAAAAAAAAAAAAAAACGTTAAACAAACAAAAATGATTTTTAATTAATTATAATTTAATATACCATTTATAAATTAAAAAATCTTACCAATAACTGAGTAGCTGCTGCTGTACTATGATACCTCATCTGATCTCTATGGAGAGGGGGTGTGATCAAACGTCGTGTAATACGTCGATACCACTCCATATATGGATCATGAAACTGCATAACACCCACCATAGGTGGTGCCGTCGCAATACGCTCCTCACGACTACCCCATAAGGTAATATACTGTGCATGGAATGCTCCCCAATCATACTTATGCCGTCCTCGCCTATCCACAGAATGGAGGTCTAGCTCTATGGAACAAGATGGAGGTATCCCTTGTTGAAGGCCAAACTGTCGCAGCACTCGCTCCGGTCGATGCCACTCGACAATGTCAAAGCAAATAAGAGGTGACATCGTCCGCCAAATCTCCTGGTCTACTAGAGATATCGCCGGAAGATGGGCAACTAAGTCTCCCATGTAAGGCTCCCATAAAACTTGTTAAAATCAACATTTGAGATTAATACTGAGTACAGGTTTAAATGGTTAACAATAGCACATTACATCTTATATGTACCTGGTCATGGGTCTGTGCATCTAACTGGTCTCGATAAAATGTCAACACACGTGATGGGTTTTGAGTCCATGATAAAGGTACTCTCCACCTACATCCTAGCGGATCAGGTGGTAAACCCTCGTGTAAAAATGCCTCATCCTGTAATTCGTGGTCCAACTGCTCAGCTGGTAAATCATCGGCTGCATCATGCTCTAAATGCTGGGCTGCTGGAGGGGCTGGTGGTCAACCAAAATCAGGGCGACCCACGTGGAGTCTCTCCCAAGACCACAACTGGAAAAAAAATGTAACATTAAAATTTTACTTAAATTATAAACTTGAAGCAACTAGAAATTTTAATCTAATGTGAATAATTAATTATACTTGTAATAGTGTGACACATCCAGCAATATCGGTGGCACCGTCCAAACTCGCTCGACACAACTCCCTATATAGGTGTGCTAATACTGCACTACCCCAACTATACATAGATGTCTGAGTCAAGTCTCTAAGTAGTGGGAGGTAACACATATGAATGTGGGTACCCTTCTTGTCTGTAAATAGCGCTGAACCTATGAGTCCTAATATGAAAGTTCGTGCATACCGCTCTAATGTGGAATCATCTAAATCAACTGGTGGCCGAGAGAACTGGTGACATAGCCATCGTGTCGATATCGCTGATCCTCTAATCTCAGATATAGGGGGAGTCACTCCTAAAAGTTCATAACATAGCAGTGACCAATCTATGTCACATGTGCCAGTGATGGGAAGCCCATGAATACGAAGTCCTAATATGACAGCAACATCCTGTAAAGTAATGGTCATCTCCCCAACAGGTAAGTGAAATGTGTGTGTCTCAGGACGCCATCTCTCAACTAGACCAGTGATCAATCCCCAATCTAGTGTAATGTGTCCAATACGGTATACACCATAAAATCCAGATCGAATAATATAAGGTCGAAGACGAGAATCCATCTCCCACTCCCGCATAAACCTAGATACATGCTGTCGACAAGTCAAGACTGAAGCAAGCTGTAAAAATACAAATATGTCAGTTAGATAATAAACTGCAAAATTTTCCATTATTTAATGAGATATTATGTGTTTACATATACATACCTGGCCAGAGTCAACTAAATGAGACCTGTGTCTATCCTATAGAACCAAAACAGACGTATCTAATGGATCTGGATCAGAACTATGTCCTCTATGCTCCATATCTGTAACAAAATTGTGAAGATAAATAAACAATACTTATTCTTTAAAAAAAAAAATATATTTCTAATGGAATTTTTTTTAAAATTTATGGAGTTTTCCCTATATTAAGTATATATCAATTTTATAAATTTAAGTACATCAATTTATTTATGACCAATAAACAAGTCATACTAGCCTAAATTAAAAATAGAGATACAAATACAATTGAACATTTTGTTAACATTTTTAATAGAAAATTTCAAAATTTTGACAAAGTATCCCCTATAATATGGACATTATTCCAAATACAAATAACCTGATTATGCAAATAACATCAATATTTATAATCAAACCAAAGCCAATAATTGCATAAAGGTAGTATCAAAGTAGCTTACATCACAATATCCAATAAACTTACATTCATAAATCACATAGTCTAATCAATTCTATTATTGTTTTGACAAGAATGACGATTGTGGCCACTTTGTTTGCATAACCCACATGTAATAGAAGTCTTGCCCTCTCTAACATCCATTTCATTATGTAAACGGCTCGATTTAGGTCGTCCACTTGATGCACGTTTCATCGACTCAGCAGGCACGATAATTGGACCATCATAAGGAGGCCACTCATATACATTGAAAATAGGATGAAACAAGGGTGCCCAAGAATTATAGTACGATTGTGTACTGTAGTAGTGTTGAACAAGTGGTCTAAAATCAACTGAACGAAAATGACATGCTGCTAGAATATGGCTACATGGGAATCCATATATGAGTGTTTTACCACATGTGCATGCATACTCCTGTAAGTTGATGCGATATGTTCGACCACGAGTTGAGCTACTCTTAGTACCCTTATTAGTCTTCACATGAAATTGTCCTCGGATGTGATCATATAAAACAATCTCATGAGATCCCGCCTTAACCACATTTGCCTTAATCTTAGCATCAACATATGGAGTGTATTCCTCATTTGAAGCAAGTCGATTAGCACCTTGTTCCATTCTCACAACAAAGTAACTATTTAGCCGAAAAAATGTCAATTGAACCAAAGCAGTTATGGGTAAGCTACGAGCCCCTTTAAGCACACTATTGAACACCTCCGACATGTTTGTAGTCATGATGCCATACCTTCGACCTCCGTCATGAGAGAGCGCCCATTTCTCAAAAGGGATTGCTTCCAACCATTGTTGTGCGGCTGCATTAATCCTCCCAATTGTGTTCATATGTTTATTGAATTTTTCAATCTTGGTTGCTAAGGCTGCTCTGCACATCAGATTTTTCAATATTTTATCCTTGAATCGAGTCATAAAATTACTGGCAAGATGACGCATACAAACCCTATGATATGCATATGGCTCAGACCAACCAAGATGAACATCGCTCATTGCAGTCATAATGCCTGGATGTCGATCTGATATAACATAAAGCCCCCTCCTATGAGTTACTCTGGTTCTAATACATGTCAAAAACCAGCCCCAACTATCAATATTCTCGCCCTCTGTTAGGGCAAAAGCCAATGGGAATAACTGATTATTTCCATCACAACCCATAGCAATCATTAAAGTGCCTTTATACTTGCCATACAAATGTGTACCATCAATACTGAGTACAGGCCGACAATGCTTGAATCCTTCAATAGATGGATGAAATGCCCAAAAAACTCGCTGAAATATCTCTGTATTCTCCATAATACCACGAAATGTTTTTGAAATAACAACACATCCTGGATTTGCCTGCTCTAAGGCAATGAAAAACTATGGCAGCTCTGCATATGACTTATAAAAATCACCAAATAAGTTTGTAAGAGCTTTAAGCTTCGCTTTAGATGCCTTTTTGTATGATATTTGGTATCCAAATTTCTCCACAATACTTGCTTGAATAGCAGCCACTGACAATGTGAATTGTGCCTTAATCATTCCTTGGATATGAGCAGCAATCAAGTTGGAATCTAATTGTTGATGGTCCCGATTCAAGCAAGGATTGACACATTTGTGCGGACCGTTGTATTTATTGATTGCAAATGAAGTTGTACCTTTTACAACCATAGCACGGAGTTTCCATGGACATTGAGATTGCTTAGCCTTCTTGCATCTTAAGACTAACAACTTTGTAGTTGACTCAACAACAACGTACTCTTGATGTGCACTAATAGAGTACAACTTCGCAGCATGTTGTAAATCTGCTTTTGAATTAAAAACTTGGCCAACCATGAACTCTCCACCCGAGTTTCCAATATTAGTGTTCCCCCATGGCGTCCAGACACTTGAAACGGCATTACCAATGTTTTCTACATTTTCAAACTGCAATGATGGTGCCGAGTGATACTGAACAGGGGAAAACTCTATTGGGTCCTCAGGATCTGGGTTATTTGACATATCACAACCTTCCCCATCCACAAAGACATATCTCCCTTGTTCACCTTCCATTGCTTCGTGAAGAGCTAAGAAAGATGAAACAACATTAACATTATTGTTTTCCTCATCAATAACTTCAAACACCCTATCGTCATCATGTTGAATATCTTCTGCTCTCTCACTTTGATCATCACCTTCTTGGGATTCACATTCTTCTTCATCTTCATCTTCATCTGCTCTACACTCATAAGTCATTGCAACAGGGGCACTACTAGGTCCACAACCATACTCAAATTCCTCAACATTATCATTTTGTCCGAGTAATAATTGTGTGAAGTTACCCAATAATTGCCCTCTCACCCGTGGTTGTACTGGCACTTGTTCAATATATAATTCAATTTCGTTCATTCCAAATGTGTTAACCAATTTCAACATTTGAGATAAACTATTATCATCCCATATTGGACAAGGTTGGAACCTATTTTCCCTTTTTAAAGGATACCGACAGTTGAGGACTACTTGAAATTGTTTTTTGTCAATGCCAGTTCTCGAGTATATCATAGATAACAAGTGTTCGTAGGTTGCACTAACAGGCACATCCAAAGGCACAATTACAGCTTCATCCCCAATATACTTTACATCTGTTTCTGTCCTCAACATTTTTCCTTTATAAAAGCAAATAACAGGAACAATACACTCAGACATGATTTACCTACAAAAAATACAATATCAAATGGTTTAATAATTAATGAAAATAATAGCAAAAGAAATTGCGTATAATCTTTTAACATGTGAATACAAAATTATATAATAAAACACCTTCTTACGCATTAGGGGGGAAAAATATAAATCACTTAATAATAATAAATTTTTAATTTAAATAGCTATCTATGATACAAATATAATCATAGATAAATGTTTTATAGAAGTTTAATTCAAAACTTAGATAGTGGGTTATAAATCAATAAATTTTGAGTTAAACAATTACAATAATCTTAAAATTAAATAAAAAATAATCGCCCAAATTTTTTTTAATAAAATATCATATATTAAAATAAAATTGAATATTATCAAGTATTAAATAATATATAATTTAAATAATTATGTTATTATCCATGAATCACTTGATATTTGATTAAAAAAATTAAAAAAAAAGTTAAAAACTCAAAATAAAATAAAAGTAACCCACCACAAAAAATATATTAATAAAATATCAAATATACAATTATAAAAAAAAATCATTTGTATATATATATATATATATATATATAAACATTATTTGAATATAAAAAATGCAAACAAATAAACATTTTATAAATCCATTTAATATTAATTTTAAATATAGGGAAAAAAAATTATTTATAAATTAATATTAAATTTAATTTTAATTTATAACTATTGAATATTAATTTTAATTTTAATAAAATTGATTTTAATTTTAATAAAATTGATTTTAATTTTAATAAAATTGATTTTAATTTTAATAAAATTGATGCCAACATAAAAGTCAATAGTTGATTAATGAAAAAATGAAATTAATAAAAAATAGAACAAAATATATTAATGAAAAAATTACTCGGATTTTGAATTCACTAGAAATCAATTTCGACATTAAAACATATCCATTAGCTCGGACTGCTTTCAATGGTCTGATATACAAAACATATCCATTAGCAGAATAAAAATAATTATATGAATAAAGAATAATATGCTCAAAGTAGGCCCAATTTGTCAAAAGGCATAATGTCATAGCTTAACAGGGAAATGTCCAAATTACTAAATGTAAGGAAAAATGGAAGGAAAATAAAATCAACAATTTGTCTTAAATGGTTATCAATTTGTTGAATAATAAAATAAATTAATCCAATAAAAAAACTGTTGAAAAACGTGAATTTTTCGACATAAAACATTGCTCATAAAAGGTCTTTGCTATTATTTTTTTATTAATAATTATAAGATTTATGTATAAAATTTTCCTCATGTAATACAAATAAAACATATGAGTAAATAACTATTTTTTATTTTCAAGGGAACATTTATAGCTAATAAAAACAAAAGCCGATATTTACCGAAATTCCTCTCGATGGCCAAAATCGTTTCATCCACCTTTGACATCCAAAATATGGCCGATATTTCGAAGATAATATCCGTTTTTTTCATCACTAGATAAAAGTAGTTGCAATTCTTATATTTGGATTTTCTCTCCCTGGAGGACCATTCCCATCCCCATCTCCATTATTCCCCATTCCCATGCCAAACTAGTTACCATGCATTCACATTAATACTTCAGAAGATTTGTAATGGTTTTTATGGGAGAAATCAGAAAAAGGAGATCTGAAATAGAAGGAAATTTGATTTTATTTTTTATTTTTTTGTGTTTTAAACTTAAGAAAGTGAAAGAGGAGAGAACGTACACCCTAAAAGTTACTCCATAGATTTCATTAAGGAAATTCTTGACTTACTTTCATCTAAACACTTGCCTCAAATAAACCCTTTGAGACTTGTGAATCATAGGGCATATCACATTGAAAGTATAGACAATTAATATACGGAAATTATTGTCAAATTTCATTTACACTCCTTCAAGTTTAGTGCAAATATATTTAATCAGTTAGCACTTTATAAAATATTTTTTAAATAATAAAATTTAGTTTTTAGAGAATTATTAAACTCACCTACCTAAAATATTTTCACATGAAATTTCTTTAAAAGATAAATTTTATTAATAGAATAAATTTATAAACGTAAAAACAGACAAAATTTAAAACCAATGATAGTTATGTATTTACCCCAATTCTTGGACTATGTATGTAAAATCCCAAAAAGGAATGAAAGCCAAAACCTCAACCCCTAGTGATTCAAGGCCAGTGGAGTCCAGCCTGGTTTATTTGGGATCAAACAGAATTTCATGAATTTTTTAGGTAAAATTTGTTTCAGACCCTTTAGAGGCAAAATCATTAAACACCCACCCACAAGGCTGGATTGGTGTGAAAGTTCGTTTTAGACCATGAAAATGAATTCCCAGCCATTGAATTATGAAACAAATCTTGTTAGGAGAAAGTAGGGGTGATTTCCCAAGCTGGATTTTCTATATCTGGCTTTTCTTGCTGGACAACCATTTCTCTTATAAAAAAACAGGACAGAGGAATATTTCAGAATCATTTCAAACAAATAAGAATGTTTCCTTAATCATTCTAAAATCCAAACAGTTTTCCATCCATGATTTTTGATTCACACGAGAAGATGGAAGAGAATCATTAAGAAAGGAAGTTTGTAATCGTCAAAGGGAAATTTTAAATTTTCCTTAAGTGACAATAATTCCATTCGTAACTGATAAAGTAGAAATTCCAGCCTTATTTGTACAATCTGTCACATTGAGAAGCCTTGCATAAAAATTTATTATTATCCATATATATAGGTATATGAATTGAGTTTGAAGAACACGTCAAAGGGAGAGCAATGGCAGAACTTCAGGATGAAGTCACCCAGAAGAACTTCAAAGTTAATGGTATGTCAAAGATATTTTTAAATAATATATTTGAATTGGGAAAAATAGGAAGGTTTGAATTTGGGAAAGTGAAATGTGTAATCGGGAAAGGGGAAAAGGTAAAAGGTAAAAGGAAAGTTAAAGCCGTAGTCACCAACTGCGGCTTTGACCATTTTAAATTAAAACCGTGGTTGGTAACTACGGTTTCTAAACACTTTAGAAAAATAAAACCGTAGTTGGTAACTACGGTTTTATGACGTGGCAGCTTATGTGGCACAGACGCATTAGTTCGGGCATTATTTTCAAAACCACTTTATTTTTTGGATTTTTTTTTTAAAAGCATTATTTTGGGTCAAAGCTCAGCCAAATAGCCCTTATCTCACCGGATATCGTGCTTCCAAATTTGTTTATAAATAGTGGTCCTAGTTCCCATAGAGCTGCAACACCTCGCAGGCCAGTGAAAACATAAGGTCCCGTTACTCTAGTCTAGATCCCCTTTGTTGTTGCGCTTGAATCTTGAGTACTACTCCCATGGAGTCTCAAGTTTATGTGCCCAGATGGGCGCCAGGTTCGAGCCCAACTACATCGCCTCTAAAAGAGGCCATGAAGAGTGAGAGAGTTGATGATCTGGAGACTGGGAGCATAGTTTCTGAGGAAGACAGGTCTTCCACCATGGGAAGGCTGTTTCCTTTCAGCGTTGCTTCCATATCTGATAATACTGGACAACCTCCACATTCAGATATCCATGAACTTCCCTCCCTAAGAATTGAATCCAACCTTACTACGTCACTACAAACGGAATTAGGTTTACAACACAATGGAGTCGAGAACTTCTTTACGTGCAATGATATTGGCCTCAACGACGTATTCTTGACATGGAAGGACCTGTTGATAGAATAAATGTGGACCGACAATATATTAAACATTGTCCAGGATTAATCTATCTTTTCCCATGCAATTTATGATTTAATCTTGAGTATGGGCCACCTAATGTGTAGAGCCCAATGCCATCACGGGCTTTAGATGATGGGCCTAAGGCCCGTGAGGCCCAATAACCAATGGGTATGCGCTGGGTGCGCGCTGCGTGCGCGCTGGGTGCGCGCTGCGTGCGCGCTGGGTGCGCGCTGGGTGCGCGCTGCGTGCGCGCTGGGTGCGCGCTGGGTGCGCGCTGGGTGCGCGCTGGGTGCGCGCTGCGTGCGCGCTGCGTGCGCGCTGGGTGCGCGCTGGGTGCGCGCTGCAGGGAGGCTGCCGTTCCGGGGGCGTGCTCTGAGGTGCCACTTCCGGCATCGTCTCCAGCACCATTTAGGGTGCACTGCTGTTGGAGGTTTTTTTTTTATTAAAAAAAAAAAAAAAAAGGTTGGAAAAATGAATAAGGCCACCAATGGGGCTCGAACCCACGACCACATGGTTGGAAGCCTTGTGCTCAACCGAACTGAGCTATGAGAACTTTGTGTTTACATATGATTTTATACCATAAATCATCATGATTTTGATAAATTTTTGTATTCTCTTCTCTTTACTATGTTAAATATAGAGAATTTACCATTTCTTATTACATTTGTGTTTTATATTTTAAAATAAATGAATTGTGTATGTCGGTTGCCAAAGTGACTTGTATTATATAATTTATTTATTTTATAATATGTAAACATATTATTGTTATTTAAAATAATCGGCCCAAAGGAAGATTATTTTGAAATAATAATAGATAAAGTAGTCATAAATATATGACATATAATGTTTATCTTGCATTCGATATGTTAGTCCAAAGACAAACATATTGTTTTTCGGTTTTATTGTCAATATTTATGAATTAATTTTGTATAAGGATATCAATTACAAGTTAATATTTTTGTCCAAAGACTGAATATTAATGTTTGTGCTGGGTATCTTGCATGATGTTTATTTATTCATGTATGTATGATGCTTATTTGACTAATTGTGAGCTTTATTATTATGAATTCAGCATCTTCTATATCTGCAAATGTGAATAACATTCCTGTGCTTAATGGCACAAACTTCAAGAAATGGAAAGAGCACGTTATAATTGTGCTCGGGTGCATGGATTTAGACTTTGCATTAAGGGAGGATCGCCCTTCAGATCTTACTAGTGCCAGCACTGCTGAGCAAAGGTCTACTATGGAAAAATGGGAGCGATCTAATCGCATGAGTCTAATGATTATGAAGCACTCAATTCCAGAAGCAATAAGGGGTGCAATACCTGAGGAAACCCAAGCCAAGGCATTCTTGGACCAAATAGCAAACTGATTCGCTGCAAACGAAAAGGTTGAAACAAGCACTATTCTTAGTAAGCTTGTCTCTATGCGGTATAAAGGGAAAGAGAATATCAGGGAGTACATTATGGAAATGTCTAATCTTGTGACGAGAGTCAAGGCACTAAAGTTAGAGTTGTCGGAAGACATACTCGTGCACTTGGTCTTGATCTCTCTGCCTACACAATTCAGTCCATTCAAAATCAGTTACAATACACAAAAGGAAAAATGGACTTTGAATGAGCTTATTGCTCAATGTGTGCAAGAGGAAGAGAGATTGAAGCAAGAAAAGATAGAAAGTGCTCACTTGGCTTCCACATCTCAGGGATTTGGTACCAACAAGAAAAGAAAGAGGGACAATAAAGGAAAACAAACTGCAGTTTCTGGGACATCAAAGCAAAAGGAGCAAAAGAAACAAGATAAGGAGATCACTTGTTTCTTTTACAAGAAGGCTGGTCATATGAAGAAGACATGTACCAAATACGCTGCTTGGCGTGAAAAGAAAGGTACACTTCTCAACTTTGTTTGTTCAGAAATTAATTTAGCTGTAGTGCCTACTGACACTTGGTGGATAGATACGGGTGCAACTACTCACATAAGTGTCACTATGCAGGGTTGCCTAAGGAGCCGAATGCCAATTGATGGTGAAAGATACATCTATGTGGGAAATGGCAACAAGGCTGCAGTCAAGGCTATTGGTCTTTTCAGATTACAGTTAGACTCTGGATGTACATTGGATTTGGAAGAGACTTTTGTAGTACCGTCGTTTAGACGGAATTTAATTTCTGTTTCATGTTTGGACAAATTTGGATATTGTTGTTCATTTGGAAATGGAATGGTTAGTCTTTATCTAAATTCAAATATTATTGGTATAGGTAGTCTAACAGACAAACTATATAAATTGAACATAAAGGCCACTAATGGAAATGAAACCTTGCATTCAAGTAATTATGGCATTAAGCGAAAATTAATGAATGAGAATTCATCAATGTTATGGCACAAGCGTTTGGGTCATATTTCAAATCAACAAATTCAAAGGCTTGTGTTAGAAGGAATTCTTGATCCACTTGATTTCTCAGACTTTCAAGTCTGTATAGAGTGCATTAAGGGAAAACAAACAAATATGAGGAAAAAGAATGCTAATAGGTGCAGTGACGTCTTGGAATTGATACATACAGACATTTGTGGTCCATTTCCAACCCCTTCTTGGAATGGACAACAATATTTTATCACTTTCATTGACGATTACTCGCGTTATGACTATCTTTATTTGATTAATGAAAAGTCTCAGTCATTGGATGTTTTCAAGAATTTCAAAGCTGAAGTTGAGAACCAACTAAGTAAGAAAATAAAAGCCGTCAGATCTGACCGTGGAGGTGAATACTATGGTAGATATGACGGATCAGGTGAACAACGTCCAGGGCCATTCGCCAAATATTTGATGGAGTGTGGTATCGTTCCTCAGTACACCATGCCAGGGACTCCAAGCCAAAATGGTGTAGCAGAGAGACGAAACCGTACTCTTAAGGATATGGTAAGAAGTATGATCAGTCATTCCACCTTACCAGAATCACTTTGGGGCGAAGCCATTAAAACTGCAGTTTATATTTTGAATAGAGTACCAAGCAAAGCAGTAGCCAAAACCCCATATGAGTTATGGACTAGCAAGAAACCTAGTATTAGGCACTTGCATGTCTGGGGTTGTCCAGCTGAAGCTAGGCCTTACAAGCCAAATGAAAAGAAATTGGACTCCAGAACAGTGAGCTGCTACTTTGTAGGGTATTCTGAAAGGTCAAGAGGTTTCAAATTTTATGATCCCTCAACTAGATCCTTCTTTGAAACGGGCAATGCTAAGTTCATTGAGGATGTTGAGTTAAGTGGGAGAGAGCCATTAAGAAAGGTGGTCTTTGAAGAGGAATTTGTTAATATTCCTATTATTGCGACTGGACATGGTCATATTATGTTTAATGACACTATTCAGAATGTACAGTCGATAACAGGGATTCAAGACACACCTGAGATTCCTCCTGCTCAAGTTATGGAACCGATTCAAGTTCATCAAGAGGTAACTCAACAACCTCAAGAACCTCAAGTACAAGTGCCACTAAGGAGATCCACTAGAGAAAGGAGAAGTACAATTTCAGATGATTATGTTGTATATTTCCAAGAACATGAGTTTGACATGGGTCTGGAAGACGATCCAATTTCAGTAAGTCAAGTCAAACAAAGTTCTAATTCTGAAAAGTGGATAGAAGTCATGAAGGATGAGATGAAATCAATGAAAGACAATGGTGTTTGGGACCTAGTAGAGTTGCCTAAAGGTGTAAAACCGATTGGTTGTAAATGGATTTTTAAAACCAAGCGGGATTCAAAAGGCAATATTGTTAGGTATAAGGCACGCCTAGTTGCAAAAGGTTTCACTCAAAAGGAAGGCATTGATTATAAGGAGACATTTTCACCAGTTTCATCAAAGGACTCCTTTAGAATCATCATGGCACTTGTAGCTCATTATGATTTAGAGCTACATCAAATGGACGTTAAAACTGCGTTTCTTAATGGCAACATTGATGAGACAATATACATGGTGCAACCGGAGAACTTTGAGTCTAAAGATTCAAAGCAACTTGTATGCAGATTAAAAAGGTCCATATATGGTTTAAAGCAAGCATCCCGACAATGGTACCGAAAGTTTGATCAAGTGATTACTTCATTTGGTTTTAAAGAGAACACTGTTGATCAATGCATATACCTTAAGTTCAGTGGGAGCAAATTCATTATCTTGGTGTTATATGTTGATGATATTCTACTTGCAAGCAGTGATGTGGGACTTTTGCATGAAACCAAGCGATTTCTGTCTAGTAAATTTGACATGAAGGATCTTGGTAATGCATCTTTTGTGTTGGGTATACAGATCCATAGGGATCGTTCAAGAGGTATACTTGGGTTATCACAAAAGGCCTACATCGATAAGGTGTTGAGTAGATTTGGCAAGAGCAATTGTGCACCAGGAGACACGCCTGTAGCAAAAGGCGATAAGTTTAGTTTGCACCAATGTCCGAAAAATGAACTTGAGAAGAAAGATATGGAGAGATTTCCCTATGCCTCGGCAGTAGGAAGTCTCATGTATGCACAAGTTTGTACGCGTCCGGATATTGGGTACATTGTTGGAATGTTAGGCAGATATTTAAGTAACCCAGGTATGGATCATTGGAAAAAGGCAAAACGGGTTATGCGGTATTTACAAAGAACTAAAGATTACATGCTCACATACCGTAGATCAAGTCACTTAGAGATCGTGGGATATTCGGATTCCGATTTCGCGGGATGTCTTGATAGTAGGAGATCCACTTCAAGCTACATCTTCATGTTAGCTGGAGGAGCAGTTTCATGGAAAAGTGTTAAACAAACACTTGTTGCTTCTTCCACCATGGAGGCAGAATTCATAGCTTGTTACGAAGCATCAAACCATGGGATATGGCTGCGGAATTTTGTCACTCAATTACGAATAGTTGATGGGGTTGAGAAACCATTGAGAATCAACTATGATAATAAGGCCGCAGAATTATATTCTAAGAACAACCGAAGTTCGTCAAAGTCCAAACACATTGACATCAAGTTCTTGGTTGTGAAAGAGAGAGTTCAGAGTCTTCAAGTATCGATTGAACACATAAGTACAAACTCCATGATTGCTGATCCACTCACTAAGGGTTTGCCACCCAAAGTATATCATGAGCACGTCACACATATGGGTGTTGTACACATTGATGATGTGTCAGAATAGTGGGAGTTTGTATTTAGATATTGTGTTTATTTTCTTGATGTGATATTATGTTGTGTTATCTGTACAGACTTTGATTTTAAAGACTATTGTATTTGAACACTCTGAATTGAAATGATGACTTTCAGAAGCAGTTTAGCATCAAGTGTTGAAAGTGTTATTTGACTATCTTTTAGTTGTAAAATAAGACCAATTGGAAATAGACATATTAAAAATCATATTCTATGTAATTTCCATGCTACACATCCATACTTGATCCATGTTGCTAATTTTGTTAATGTTGTGATTGATGATAGGTCAAGTTATAATTATGATTAACCAAGGCCGCTTTAATCCTATGTTAGCATAATTAGTAGACCGGATTGTTTAAGGATATTTTGAATAAGATAGCAAAGATGAGCTCAATAAAGTATTATCATGAACATTGTTTGTAATATATATGTGGTCCAAGTGGGAGATTGATAGAATAAATGTGGACCGACAATATATTAAACATTGTCCAGGATTAATCTATCTTTTCGCATGCAATTTATGATTTAATCTTGAGTATGGGCCACCTAATGTGTAGAGCCCAATGCCATCACGGGCTTTAGATGATGGGCCTAAGGCCTGTGAGGCCCAATAACCAATGGGTATGGTCCCTAAGGCAGGAGGGTATAAAAGGGCTTTGGCTTGTGTCTTTTGTAATGATCACATCCTTTTGAAAGAACTAAACCGCTCTCTCTCCCGCTCCCATTGCCTGAGAGAATTCAGAGAAAGGTGGTGCCCTCCATCAGCCTTAGAAGATCCATACCGTCTTCATCAAAAGCGTCAAAATGGATTCAGGTTGGTTCCTATCTAAAGATTAATTGTTGAATATATTCTATATGTGTGTTTTGGTGTTAATGGAGAAGACATGAAATTTTGTTATCACCTGTGGGTGACTGTCTCTGACGACGAAAGTGGACGCCGGGCAATCCTTCAGGGGCTAGCCGGGTATGCTCAGCCGGGTGAGGTATTGGCCATCATGGGTCCTTCTGGTTGTGGCAAGTCAACTCTTCTTGATGCGTTGGCAGGTACGTAACAATGCAACTAGTCATAAATATTTGTGTTCAGACTTGGCAGGGCTTTCCCTTCTCTTTTCACGCATGCAATGAGGAAATAGAACAATATAATTATAGTTTTCCATGCAGTTGGCCAATCTGAACTTGTATTGTTTAAGGACTAATTAGCTGGATAATCTTGCTGTCTTTCTGTATTTTCGTTTGTTTGTTTGACAAATTCTTGTGGACTTTTAATGTTGAATCTGGGGTTGGAAAGTGATTGAGATCATGAAATGTTTTAAGTTGACCCCGATTGTTTCAGAAATGAAAGAGTACCTGCTAAAAATTTGCTTATTATTGCAGGGAGATTAGCTTCAAACACAAGGCAGTCTGGGGAGATTCTTGTCAATGGTAGCAAACAGAGACTTGCTTTTGGAACTTCGGTAAGAAAGAGGATAAAAATGAAAAATATGAAGAAAAAAACTATTAGAAAATAAAAAGATAAGAAAAAGTTTAAAAATATTTTTGTTGAGGAAAGGAAATAAATTATTAAAAAAAATACATATTTTTCAAACCTTCATCACCAATTTTGTTTTAAAAAGGCATTTTAATATTTCTTCTTACTTTTTTCTGAATATTTTTTTCTCTTTGCTTCCGTGGCTCTTCCTGCAACGCAACTGATGTCTTTCCTGGATTCCCACAACGTAGGCCTATGTGACTCAAGATGATACTCTGATGACCACATTAACCGTAAGGGAAGCTGTGTACTACTCTGCGCAGCTCCAACTGCCAGACTCCATGTCCAGATCTGAAAAGAAGGAAAGAGCTGAAATGACAATAAGAGAAATGGGGTTGCAAGATGCCATGAACACTAGAATAGGAGGGTGGAGCGTAAAAGGCCTTAGTGGTGGACAAAAGAGGAGGGTTAGCATTTGCATTGAAATCCTGACACGCCCCAGGCTCCTCTTTCTGGATGAGCCTACCAGTGGGCTAGACAGTGCAGCTTCTTACCATGTTATGAGCCGCATCGTTAAGCTTGCTCGTCATGATGGAATAACTGTTGTTGCATCAATCCATCAACCTAGCAGTGAAGTTTTTGAGGTCTTTCACAATCTGTGTCTTCTCTCTTCTGGTAAAACGGTATACTTCGGTTCTGCTTCAATGGCAAAAGAGGTACTACATATAGCCTCTTCGGTTCTGCTTCATTGCACCCATCACTTTATCTTCTATTTATTCCTATTCAATTTTCTTTTCAGTTTTTTGATTCGAATGGCTTCCCATGCCCGGCTCTGAGAAACCCATCTGATCACTACCTTAGAACCATAAACAAGGACTTCGACTCGGTAAGTATTCTTCCTTATTCTGAGTAAGATATTATTTGACTGCCCTTGAAGTTACTGATCATCCACTCTTCAAAATCTAATAAATACTATGGATACTGTCATTAATTAGGATACTGAACAAGGGCATGGTGGCACCACCAACACGGAAGAAGCCATTAACACTCTCATAAAGTCCTACAAGTCATCTGAGATTTGCCAACAAGTTCAGTGCCGGGTATATGAGATCTGCCAACTGGTATGCAAATTATTAAATGCTGCCATTTTTTTGGTTAATATAGATTTGTGTACAATTTAGATGGTTTATGTAGAGCTCAACACTCAGTGGGTAATGGATTTTTGTCTTGTAGAAAGGAGGACTACTTGAGAAAAAGGGAAGCCAGGCTAGCTTCATTACCCAGTGCCTTGTTCTTACTAGGAGATCCTCTGTGAACATGTACCGTGATCTAGGCTATTACTGGCTCCGTCTTGCAATCTATATTGCGTTGTGTTTATGTGTGGGAACTATCTTCTATGATATTGGCTTCAGCTATGGCTCAATTCAGGTAACTCAACAAGGATGGACGAATCCATTTATGTCCTACAAATAATATTAAATATTATTATATATGAAGAGAAAATTACATGAATTTATGGTTTCCAAATGATTATCCACAAAACATACACTCAAATATTTCACTTACGAAATTCCAGGCTAGAGGATCCATGCTCATGTTTGTTGCAGCATTCTTGACTTTCATGGCAATTGGGGGGTTCCCTTCTTTTGTGGAGGACATGAAGGTTAGTTTATTTTGTCCTACAAATAATATTAAATATTATTATATATGAAGAGAAAATTACATGAATTTATGGTTTCCAAATGATTATCCACAAAACATACACTCAAATATTTCACTTACGAAATTCCAGGCTAGAGGATCCATGCTCATGTTTGTTGCAGCATTCTTGACTTTCATGGCAATTGGGGGGTTCCCTTCTTTTGTGGAGGACATGAAGGTTAGTTTATTTTGTTAGTCAATGCCCAACTGTTTGTTTTAGTCATCCTATTTTATGTTGTTAATTTAACTGAAATATATATATTTGTTTTCTGATCAAAAAACAGATATTTGGGCGAGAAAGATTAAATGGTCACTACGGTGTTGGCGCATTTGTGGTGGGGAACACGTTTTCTTCCATTCCTTACTTGCTTATGATCTCTTTGATTCCTGGAGTAATTGCGTATTACCTTGTTGGACTTCACAAGGGGTTTGAACACTTCGTCTACTTTGCTTTGATGCTATTTGTATGTATGATGTTGGTTGAGAGCCTAATGATGATTGTGGCGAGCATCGTGCCAGACTTCCTCATGGGAATCATAACAGGCGCAGGAATTCAGGGTGTGATGATGTTGAACGGGGGCTTCTTCCGATTGCCAAATGATCTTCCTAAGCCTTTTTGGAGATACCCAATGTACTACATTGCCTTCCATAAGTATGCAAACCAAGGCTTCTACAAGAACGAGTTTCAAGGATTAACATTCCCTAACAATCAAGCAGGAGGACCACCCACCATTAGTGGTGAAGAAATCTTGCAGAACGTTTGGCAAGTGGAGACGGGTTACTCTAAGTGGGTTGATGTTGCTATCTTATTTGGGATGGTGGTTCTCTATCGACTCCTATTTCTGGGAATTATAAAGACTGTTGAAAAGGTTAAGCTCATGATCAAAGATCTGATGGTTGCCTCTCCTGAGAAATCCAAGCAAATCATAGAAAATCCCCCGTCATCCCCCTATTTACATGCAGCAAAAATGTAGTGAGATCTTCATAATCTTGTCCGTGGTGTACTTTGATGTTCCTATTGGTTAGCTTACTTCTATTAAGTATTTTATTTTTGTTTTTGTAGTATTTTATTTCTATTAAGTATTAAAAAATAAAAAAAATCATTATGTTATTTTTTTTATTTAGAAAAAACTACATATTTTGGCTTTTTCTATTTAATAAAAAATTTATAATAAGTCATGAAAAAGTAAAAAAACAAACAACTTAAATTCTAAAACTAAATGGTTTTCAGTAAAAAGTCAAAAAAACAAACATCACCTAAGTCATAAGATGCTGAGGTACATTTTGGATGGAACTTAATTTGAAGGTATGCAAACTATAAGAAAAAATTGTCTAACAAATTTATTTTTGTTAATTAGTAAAATTGAGTGTATAATTTGAAAAATCTAATATTTTGGACAATGGAAGCATTTATTTTTTTTATTTTTTTTTATTGGTGAATAAGTTCAAAATATATAA